>NW_012115810.1:2886618-2887824 GCF_000951035.1 Colobus angolensis palliatus | reverse complement strand
TATTCTTTTTCAATATTGTTTTAGCTATTTTGGGTCCCTTGCATTTTTGTATGAATTTTAGGATCAGCTCATCACTTTCTGCAAAAAAAGATAACTATCTAGGATTTGGATAGAGATTACATTTAATCTGTTGATAAATTTAGGCAGTATTGCCATCTTAAAAATATTGAGTTTTATGATCCATAAACATGGGATGTCTTTCCACTTATTTAGATCTTTTTGGATTGCTCATTGGGAGTGTATAGAAATACTATTGGTCCTTATACATGGATCTTGTATCCTGCAACCCTGCTGAACTTTATTGTTAGTTCTAATAGCTTTTTAGTGAATTCCTTAGGATTTCTACAAACAAGATTGTATTATCTGTTAGTAGAAAGAGTTTTACTTCTTCCTTTCCAATCTGGATACTTTATATATTTTTTTCTTGCCTAATTGCCTTGGCTAGAACCACTGATAAAATGTTGAATAGAAGTGATGAGAGAGGACATGAAGTCCTGTTAATGATCTTAGCAGGAAAACAGTGTGACATTAGCTTTCATCTGTAAGTGTGATATTAGCTATGTTTTTTTATTTTTATTTTTTGTAGGTGTCTCTGATAAGGTTGAGGAATTCTTCCTACTCCTAATCCATTAAGTGATTTTATCATGAAAGGGTGCTGCGTTTCGTCAAATCCTTTTTCTGTATCTATTATAATGACTATGAGGTTTGTGTCCTTTTTTCTATTAATGAAATTTATTATATTAATTGATTTTCAAACGATAAACCAACTTTCTATTCTCGGGCTAAATCCTAATTTGTCATGGTGTGTAATCCTTTTTATATATTGCTGGATTTGGCATGCTAGTATTTTGTGGAAAATTTTTGCATCTATATTCATAAGAGATATCGATTTATAATTTTCTTTTCTTGTGATATCTTTGGTTTGGGCATTATAGTAATGTGGGTAATACTGGCCTTATAGAATGAGTGGGGAAATGTTTTCTTTCATTTTTTGAAAACATTTGTGAAGAATTTGTAATAATTCTTCTTTAAGTGTTTGGTGGAATTTGTCAGTGAAGCCATTTGAGCTTATGAAGTTTTTTTTTTTTTTTTGGTGGGAAGTTTTAAAATTACTGATTCAATCTTTTTACTTATTGTTGGTCTGTTCAGGATTTCTATTTCTTCCTGATTCAAGCTAGGAGGATTGTATGCTTCCAGAAATTTGTC
>NW_012115810.1:2722026-2885893 GCF_000951035.1 Colobus angolensis palliatus | reverse complement strand
GAATTTGTCAGTGAAGCCATTTGAGCTTATGAAGTTTTTTTTTTTTTTTTGGTGGGAAGTTTTAAAATTACTGATTCAATCTTTTTTGGTGTTATAGTACCATTCATGTTTTCTGTTTCTTCTTAAGTATTGGTAGTTAGTATCTGTCTATGTGCCTATTTCTATCTGCCTATTTCATTTGTTATCTGATTTTGTTTTGCTTTTGGTGGGGGGTGGGGAGACAGAGTCTTGCTCTGTTGCCCAGGCTAGAGTGCAATGGCACGATCTCAGCTCACTGTAACCTCTGTCTCGCAGGTTCAAGCAATTCTGCCTCAGCCTCCTGAGTAGCAGAGATTACAGGTGTCTGCCACCACTGCTAATTTTTGTGTTTTTGTAGGGAGGGAGTTTCTCCATGTTGACTAGGCTGGTCTTGAACTCCTGACCACAAGTGATCCTTCGTCTTGGCCTCCCAAAGTGCTGCAATTACCACCACGCCTGGCCTGTTATCTGATGTTTTCTTTTGTAACATACAATTGTTATCTCCTGTTCCTTAAAAAGTCCTAACATATCTGTTTTTCCACCAAGTATAAATCATAACCTGTATTCAAAATTTTAATTTAGATACTAAATAATACTATTTTTATTATTAATGGGAATAAATATTAATAAATATTGTAAGTTATTGTGTTCTTACTGCATAATATTAGTCAATTAAGAAGGATACTGGAAATGAAAAATAAGTTCTTGGTTCTCTATACACGAGAAATAAATTAAAAAGAGACTGATTGGGGGGAGGGGGGAGGGATGGCATTGGGAGTTACAACTGATGTAAATGACCAGTTGATGGGTGCTGACGAGTTGATGAGTGCAGCACACCAACATGGCACAAGTATACATATGTAACAAACCTGCACGTTGTGCACATGTACCCTAGAACTTAAAGTATATAAAATTTAAAAAAAGAGACTGATTAGTATTTGATTAACTGTCCTATGAGAAGATCGTTTTATTACATGCCTACTGTATTAATTATTGCTTTTTTTAAAATTATACTTCAAGTTCTAGGATACATTTGCAGAACATGCAGATTTGTTACATAGGTATTATATGTGCCATGGTGGTTTGCTGCACCCATCAACCCGTCTTCTACACTAGGTATTTTTCCTAATGCTATCCCTCCCCTAGTCCCCCCACCCCCCAATAGGCCCCTGTGTGTGATGTTCTCCTCTCTGTGTCCATGTGTTCTCATTGTTCAACTCCCACTTATAAGTGAGAACATGCAGTGTGCGGTTTTCTGTTCCTGTGTTAGTTTGCTGAGAATGATGGTTTCCAGCTTCATCCGTGTCCCTGCAAAGGACATGAGCTCATCCTTTTTTACGACTGCATAGTATTCCATGGTGTATATGGGCCACATTTTCTTTATCCAGTTTATCATTGATGGGCATTTGGATTGGTTCCAAGTATTTGCTATTGCGAACAGTGCTGCAATAAACATACATATGCATGTGTCTTTATAGTAGAATGATTTATAATCCTTTGGGTATATACCCAGTAATGGGATTGCTGGGTCAAATGGTATTTCTGGTTCTGGATCCTTGAGGAATCACCACCCTGTATTCCACATTGGTTAAACTAATTTACACTCCCACCAACAGTGTAAAAGCATTCCTATTTCTCCACATTCTCTCCAGCATCTGTTGTTTCCTGACTTTTTAATGACTGCCATTCTAACTGGTGTGAGATGGTATCTCATTGTGGTTTGGACTTGCATTTCTCTAATGACCAGTGATGATGAGCTTTTATTCACATGTTTGTTGGTCACATAAATGCCTTCTTTTGAGAAGTGTCTGTTCATGTCCTTTGCCCACTTTTTGATGGGATTGTTGTTTATTTTTTTTTTCCTTGTAAATTTGTTTAAGTTCTTTGTAGATTCTGGATATTAGCCCTTTGTTAGGTGGAGAGATTGGAAAAATTTTTCTCCCATTCTGTTGGTTGCCTGTTCACTCTAATGCTAGTTTCTTTTGCTGTGCAGAAGCTCTTTAGTTAAATTAGATTGCATTTATCAATTATTGCTGTATTTTATGGCTCAGTTTGACTCTCTCTGGTTCTTAAGTCCTGATTCCACACCTCTGGCTCAAACTTTTGAATCTGGTTTTCAAGGTATATCTATGACTGGATGTTCTCGTCGAAGTTGTAACTCAATTTGCTTTGGAAATCTCAGACAGGTAAACGCCTCTCCATTATGAGAATCATACAAAGATTTGGATTTCTTTTTAAATTATTTAGAATTTGGCAAAACTCAAACGGAGTTTGCCAAGATTCATCTGTGATTTTAAAATTCACGTGCAAATTAGAGAACTATAAACTGCAAACTTGATTTCTTTATCTTGACTTAAAAACTCTTTTATATTCATGAACTTTCTGAAACTTCTCCTTAACCTTTTAGACTTTCCCATATTTTCTCAATAAGAATAGTGAAAAAGTAAGCTTAAAACTCTTAAGATGTTTGAGGGAATCTGTTTCACAGACTGAATGTTGGTCCTGGGAAAATATTTTAACCTTACAACTTACATATTTATATCTCCTTTGAAGATGATTTTATCTCGCTTATATCTTATTTTACCAAAGGTGATTGTTGAAGTTATAGTAGTAACAGAATACTAATGGTAATAACAACAACAACAATGAATTTCTGACTAAAATTCAGACTTCCCAAATGATATTTCTTCTTAAAAAATATTGATCTCTGTTCTATCCAAATTGTCTGTGGCCTTCACATATTTTCTTCAATGCATTATAAAAGGCAGGACTCAGCTAAATAATCACTACATATTATATATATATGTGTGTATGTATGTAGAATCACAATTACATATGCATATACATATTCTCCTTATTCATTTGTTTAAATAATTTTGGCCTCATAGCTCTATCAGTTTCCTTTTGGTTTCCTGAACTTCCCAAACACTTTTCTGATATTCAGCCTCCTAAATAGCTGGGACTATAGGTGCATGCCACCATGCCCAGCCAATTTTCATATTTTTTTTAATAGAGAAAGGGTTTCACCATGTTGCCCAGCCTGTTCTCAAACTCCTGGGCTCAAGGAATCCTCTCATCTTGGCCTGCTGAAGTGCTGGGATTACAGCCATAAGCCAACACAGCCACCCACCCTTTCCTTTTTTACTCTCACTTAGCCTTATTCTCCATTCCTCCACCCTTCAACTTCTTATATCTTTCTTCTTTCCTTTTGTTTTGCTTTTGCCCTAGAGCTATCAATGTTCTGTATGAGTTCTTCAGACACAAAAGTTTCTGAAACATTTGTTGTTTTTGGTTAAAAAAAAAAGTTGGGGATAGGAACGGGGATGATATTCTGGGATAAAAGCTCTCTACTGTCAGAATTAAGACATTTTTGAAATTGAAATACATCACACAGAATGGAATAGTTGCTATTGTTGAGTGTATAAGTATGTATTCTCAACATGGAAAACACAGATGCAAAATGCTAGCTATCATTTACTACATGTTAGAAATTTTAGAAAACTAGTAACTAACATTTGTTGAGTATTTGTTCATCATCATGTGGGGAACTCTATACTGAAAAGAATCTGAAACGAGGTCAAATAGCTCCTACAATTTCTTTCTGTAAGCCACGGAGGAATGGTACAGGTATTCAGAAAATATAAATCATGAATCAAGTTTGTGTGGAATTTACCTGCAAAATTCCGCAACCTCTGTAACTTTTCACTTCTAGTTTTTTCCTTTTGTAACATCTGTTAAATCTCTTGAAACAAGAAAGTATGTATGTTTGTCTTTGGGGTGAACAAAAATAAGGGGAAGTCAAGGAGCCTTAGTTCCCACTCTCAGCCTTGTTGCATATTCACACAGGAAGAGGAGTGATGCTTGTGAAGAAGAACCTCAAAGGAAAAAGTGACTGGAGGTAAGAGAGAGGAAAGGAGTCGGTTGAAAGAGTGTAAGCTGAAGACAAGGACAACCTGGGAATAAGGGGTAGAAGCTCATGTGTGTTTCACACTTTGGCAAAACCAAAAAGGGAATATGTTACAAGTTTTGAAAGAAGTTTTTCCTTATAGTTAATATTTTGTAAGTGAGCTAAATGGATTTTCTCGTTTCACTACTACATTTCATATTTGTTCCTACAGTCCAGTTTAATTATTCCTAAACGCTTTTAATCCTGAGGCTGGTTCTCCTGGGATGAAAGAGCCTTTCTCTTTTTTTTTTTCTTTAGACCTGGTGTGAACTAACAGAAATCCTTCTCAGGTGTCTGTGGTGTTGACCATGCATCTTTAGGTGCAGAAAGCACTGGATTCTTACTCCCCACCTTGCAGAGGAAATTCTAGACTGTTGCACCTCCATATCCTCAGCAACTGGCATGATGATGGGCAGGGAGTTAGTAGGACTAATACACTAATATGTAAATGAGTGAATGAACGTTTCCTGAGTGTGACTTTAAGTTTCTCAGAAGACTGTTCATACACTGGTTCATGAAATTCTGGGCTGAGGATACGAGGGCACCTAAGGCAAATCTGAGGTAATGGGATTTCTGATGAAGTGTGAGAAGGAGGCTAAGTAGGAGTTCACTTGGCTTTGAATTCTCTGTTCTTTTTACCTCTTCCTCCTTCCCTTTCCTGCCTTGCCATCTCAGATCCTATTCTCATAGGCACTGGGCAGATGTGAGAGTGAGGACTGGTCCTGGCACTCCAGACGGGAGATGATTGACGAGTGAGATGTGAGAAGAAAGGAGGAAAGTCAGGAGGAGGCCACCACTCCTAACTTCAGGGCTGCCCGTGGTACTGACTTGCCCAGGTCCTGCCCAGGAAAGTAGGGGAATGACTAGTGCCATTCACAAGCTATTTAGCTGACATTCTAAGAAGTTATTCAGCAAATTTAGAACAGAAGGAGAATGATATAGTGGATCAAAAAACAGTAGTTCTCACCTTAGTTATGATTTTTCTATTTCTGAATGAGTACTCAAATTTCATTGAGTACTTGAGTTTAATTTCATTATTTCACCCTATCAAGAAATCACTTTATTCTTAGAATTTTCCTATTAGTTGAAAACAGAGAATTGTATTATAAATTACACAGGACTTTTATACTGTATATAGTTTATAACATATATTTATATGTAAGCTATACATAACTAAACTTGGAAAGAGGGTAGGGATTGAGATTATATGTGATCACACAAATATCTGTGTATGTGTATCTCTATACATCATTTGTAAATATGTAAATATAACGTATTTCTTTTTAGAAATTATAGCTTGAATTCCATAGTGAAATGGATCCTTCCCTGTGGACATGGAGGCAAGTGCCCTATAAAATTAACAAACTTTTGTTCCAAGAACATTTATTTCTGAGGGTGCACAGTATCAATTTCAAGGTTGAGTTTCTTTAAAAATCAGGAGCTAATTTTTAATGCATTAACATTCAAAGGATCTATATGACCTAATCCACTACCTGACAACTGCTAGTATGAGGGAAATGTGGCCCCAAGGCCACTAGTTGAGAGACGGGTCTGAAAATAATTTTAACATGAAAATTTATGAAAGATATGTACACTCACTACATACCTCTCAACAGCCTAAGAAGAATCTTGTGCTGTCAGAGAACAGAAACAAAGACTGAAATGAACACTGAAGATATAAGCTGACTTCATCTTATGAGTTCACCTATTCTATTTTGTAATTCTGTGAAAATCTCATGATTATTTTCAATTTTCCAAAACATTTTTCTATGTTCTTTTTAATAGCAATAGTTATTCAGGACTCATACATTCTTTAGCTGAAGTTATTTTATTGATCTTCATTTACTACCAGTTAACTTTTAACCAAGATATTTCCCACATTTCTTATCATAAACTTTTAGCATTTATTAGTACAAATTTTTCCCCTTTTTCTAGACACAAAGACATAAGATCTGTTATTACTGGATTTTTTTTTTCTATTTTAGAAGCTTGAGTTTCTCTTCATAAATATTTTCATAAAAAGCTATTCCCCTAATATCACTGGATTATCTAGCAACATAGTCCTACTTTATATTTAAACTAGCTCTGATATCAGCCTATAGTACCTTCCAATTTTTAGCAAAGTGAGATCAATGTCAATCTAAGCCTTTTTTGTAAAAGGATACAATTTATGACTGATCATAATGCTTGCTTAACAATGTTTAGTTTTCTAATTTGATGTGCAGTGCTACTACATCTAAAACAACAACTTTGCTTTTTCTATACAGCTATTCCTGAGATCTGTATTCTCAACTTCCTCCCTAAATTTTTGGAAAGACAATTTAGTAATAAAAAAAGTCCATAGA
This sequence comes from Colobus angolensis palliatus, assembly GCF_000951035.1. Lineage (NCBI taxonomy): Eukaryota > Metazoa > Chordata > Mammalia > Primates > Cercopithecidae > Colobus > Colobus angolensis. The sequence goes on along the minus strand of NW_012115810.1, from coordinate 2,879,584 downwards.
TTCTGTTTTAACTTTTCCATTCTTACTCATTTTTACTTTCCACGAGACAAACCTAATAATGAAAAGCAATGTTAGTTAAAAATGTTGTCTCTAAAGGCCTGTCAAAGCTTGTATTTAGCATATATTTTTGGGGGTTGTGGGGGTGATGCAGCATAGTTCTTAGGTTTTTCTATTGCTGAAATAACACTGTAAATCTCTTCCTACCCATGCCTTAAATTCCTCAGTATTTCTGGTCTTGCACAACAACATATCTGTGAGCTTATATGTCTTCTTAGAAATAACAGACTTACTTTGGAACATAAGCACTTAGGAAATGTTCAGCCACTTGTGATCTTGCATTAGTACATTTTCCAAGCTATTCTAGGCAGATAGAGCAAATCAGAGAAAGTTCTTACCTCTTGAAGGGCGTAAGACAATGCACATCACCAATAAGGCAAGCACAGCAGAGGTGGCAACTCCAAATACGATTTTTACCCAAGTCTACATAAAATAAAGAGAATTAGGCATACACATAGTTTCTGCTAAATAGTAGAAATGGCAAGATTTTGTTTACACCTAAATCCTATTTCTCTCGCCCCACAAAGCTTTTGATTGTCTTCCACTGATCCGGCTATAATTGCTGGAATTCTTCCAGCTCTGCAGGGACAAATGTTTCTACAGTATATGTGAACAATTTTCCAATCCCAACCCATTCAGGAAGTAAATACGTATGTACAAATCCTCACCTTTTAAACAATAGAAAACTCTGATCACGTTCAATCCAGCCAACCTTAATTTTTTTAATGATACTTGAGGTTGCTTATACTAACCTTCATTTTTCCAGATGTTTTTGAAAGTTAGCTAATTCTGCTTCAGAGCGTGGGTCACTGGATCTGTGAAAACCGTTGAAAAGGACCAAGTCTGTCTTTGTAGTTGGAAGCTGAAGCCAGGACAAGGTTTTTTTCTTTCCACGGACTTTTGAATACCGTGCCAAGTTTCAAAAGATTTCTGTAAAATTAGAAACAGATTTTGGGGGCGTTCTTGGCCCTCACATGAACTGTGAGTGACTCAGGGGAGGTTTTATAGCCTTCTCATCCTTGTAAATTCTACACCAACATCTGCTTACGTTGACATACAGAGGTTTTTATTTTTTCTTTTTTACAAGTACAGGTTTATGTTGCATTTTCTTCTAGAACTCACTGAGAGATCGCTTTAGAGAGTCACTGAGTTTTGTATAACATTTTTATTTGCCACTAAAAGATGAATTTAAAATAATGAAACTTGCAGGTCTGTACATTAAACATATATCTACTTTTTAACAGAGGAAGAACATTGAAGCCGCATAAGATTTTGTGAGAAATGCACCATATAACTGCACTTTTTTTCCTCTGGAAGATTATGAGGTATTGCAGACAGAAATGTTTTTCTTTCAGCACAATTTCTTTGTCCATATAGCACCATATGCACTTTCAGTAAATACAGAAGTTTAAAAATTCAACTGTCTAAACCCACGGCTGCTTTACTTTAAAGAAATAAAATGCCATCTGGTGAAATTTAGTATGGGTTAGGTGTGTATGCACAGGCTAGAAAGATGGAAAGATCAGTAAGAATAATTTACCAGCAGACCTTTGGAAGAATGGAAATGGCTTTACAAGAGTGGTATTTTTGCTTTCCTCTCAGAATATCTTCTGAGAGAGGAGAACATTTAGTAATTATAAAGATTTAAAAATAAATAAAAAAGCATCTGAAAAGAGAAGTAAATCTTATGTACAATTTCATTTTGGCTAAATCTACATAATTCCAAAGAAATTGGTCATCTTGACAGATTAGTAAAATGGTTGACTGAATTAAAAAAAATACACATACAACAGTTTCTTGGAGTGTTCTGTCTGTTTTAATGCAATTCACTTGGATAGATTTTGTGGTTCCACGTAAACACAGTTGTTAAATCTACTGTGTCCTTAATTTTTCCACTAATGGTTTTCTTTTTTGGAAGTTTATAATGTTCCCAACCTGATTAAAACACTTCATGGCAACCTTTCTTGGATTGTACATGAAAGGTAATGGGGAAATGTTACCAAAACATGTTGCTGTTTGCCTTAGTCAACTTGTCTGGCTACCATGGGACACTTTCTCCAGCAAAGAGCAGGACAGTGGCTTGTGAACTTCCTTTCAGACATTCTCCAGACATCCCTCCCTGAATTCCAGCCTTATGAAACTTCTGTTGAGGAAAATGAGTCATTAGGCACTTACTGGCAGAGAACTGTGTTCCTCGTGGCTTGGGGCTGGGCCCTCTCCTTTGCTGTTGGTGGAGTCACCTCTTTACAAACTGAAGTAATCATTAAGAGTAATATCCAAGGTGTGCTATACACTTGTAGGTATCTCCAAGTGATTGTGAAATCCTCAGATCTGAGATAAAAGCCAGCAGCCAGGTCCTGAATGAAGTGTTTCTCTGTAAGTCCTCTCAGATTGATTATCTTCTCTGGAACACACCGTGTTCTCAGAAGTTCTGTCCTAGCCTGCCAAAGCCCCAGAGTACACAGGTACTTTTTAGTGGGTGATTTCCAAGACTTTACATTGTAGAAAGAAACTATAATAAATTATTAGGGTGTAATTAAAAGACCATGCTGAGAGCATATTAGCTCTAGCAATTAAGAATGCACTGACATGTGACTGGTCTGAGCACCACTTAGGATTCTGTGACTGTGTGTGGGTGTCCGCAGGATACTTATTTAACAGGCACTATGAAGAAGTTGGAGTGCTTTAAGACACATTTAAGTTGCAACTATTAGTAAGGCGGGGAAATGATGAGAGTGAAACAATGTCTGTTTAAGTTTTTTTTGTTTTTTCCTTGGAAGGTTGGGTGAGTCAAGCTGTAACTTCTGGAAAATTCTTACTAGTTTGAAATGTTTTAAGAAAAATGAGACTGACTGCAGAAATAAAGATGTCGAGTTTTTCCATCTGATTTCATGCTTTAGGGAGGTATTGTTTTTATAGAGTCACGCATGTTCATTCGTTTGAGACAATGTGAATGTGTTCTAATTTTCATCCAGACAAGAACTCCAATAAAATTTGGATTTTTAAAATATTATAACATCTTTATTAGCTTTTTTAAAATTTTGGAGTCAAAGTGAAAATGCTTTTGTTAACTTTTTAAAAACATTTAGGAAACTGACTCTTATTCCTACTTTATACAATTAGTTAACACCCAATCAACATTTTTGTTGAGAAAACAAAAAGTAATCAGACACAGTGTGTGCCTTTAAGGAACTTACATTCTAGTACAAGTATGGCAGGTACGTTCTTACATACTTGCTTCCTTTTGCTTCCTAAAGCTCTTGCTCAGAAATAGCCTGAAGCTGAGTTTGTGTTTTGTAGAGAGAGTGTTCTCGCTGGTTGGTGATTTCTACACGGACCTGGGAAGAGGACTGGAAAGGACATGTATCACAGGCATGTAATCCTCAGTTCAAGTCTAACCTTTGTTAGGACTGAGACTTTTCTCAGAAAGCAATTCCGGGTCTATAAAAATGCTACAAAAGCAGAAAGGATGACGATTTGGCATGTACAAAGGTAAGGCCAGCAATTAGGAGAGTAGAGGCTCATCAACTGAGTTCTTTCCAGAGAGGGACCTTGTAAGACTGACTTTGGAATATGACTGCATTCTAGTAAGCCCGCTGGATAAATGAGCTATAACATAAATCCTTAGGTTATAAGGAGGAGAGCTTACTAGAACTGTTTATTAACAGCCAATAATAGGCAATATCTGCCAAAAATGATTTTAATTTATATGTTTTCCCAGAAAACACATTCAGCTGTGTATTTCTAGAGTCAGAAGGTAAGACCACACTGAGAGCATAAGGATGTTATCTTTTTATTTTATGGTGGGGAGATGAAAGAGAGATGTGTTTATTAACCAAAAGCCATGACAAATTATTTAAAGACAAGTTACAAGTAAGGGGAATAATGATAGAAGTGCAGTAAACATAAGCCTGATTTTATACTCTAAAGTAAAAATTTGCTTCTAGAAAACCTAAAAGCTCCTAACATCCTACCCATTTGATTCCTCAGATTCAATGAATATTTACTGTTTACTGTTATCTACAAAGTGATTTAATGCATTATTTCATTTGATCCACACCAAAACTCATTTTGCTGATTAGGAAACAGCCTAGAAAAACTGTATAACTTGCCCAAGATTTTAACAGGACCCAGTGTTGCTGTCTTACATTGCTTCTTTGTGATACTTCCTAAAATTTTATTCCAAAGTGATAAATATATATGTTTAAAAATTATAATTGACATTTCACCAACTTGTTATTGGGGGACACCTTAAGGTTGTGAGGGTAAAATAATTAAGGCTAAAATATTAATGATCTTCACATCTTGAAAGTACCTTGTTACATATGTCTCAGAACACAATTTCACTCTACAAGGACTGTGTTCAAAATATTAATTTGTTTAGAGTTTTTAAAAATTGGGGTCTAGTAATCAGATAATTATTTATACAGTGCCTGGGTTAAAAGCTCTTCCTCCAGGGACTTGCTTAAATCAAAGGATTGATCAAAATACCCATCAACAAAGAGATTTTTGAGTTCCAAGCTAGAAAGAGTCCTGAGGTCTTCAAAGCTCAAAATAACTATCACATAGTTATAGATCTGGAAGAAATGGCGTAATATAGCATCAGTGGGAAATGATATAGCTCAAACTATTTTTTGAATCTGATCTCTTTTCTAAAACCACAATTGTTACATAAGGGAGAGTATAAAGCCACATGACTCCCAGTTTGTAATTGGTATCTGCTACCTTCATAAAAGTTGTAATTAGATGTCAGTGTTTCATTATCCTATCATAATTAGGGCAAGGGCTCCTTGGAGACCCAAAGGATTAACTATTAAAATGGGATTAGAAAAGAAACAGAACAGAGACACAACCCATTTCTTTGAGTGCTGAGGGACAAAGACTCAGAAGAGAAATCAGTGCTTCAATGTCATTTAAACAGGGAAATACTACGTCTCTTTAGAAGTGGTTAACCAACAAGAAGACCGTTTAAACAGTATAAATAGAATGTTTAAGCACCTATAGACTTTAACATAACTTATTAACACATATTCCTTTTTCACTAGCATTTTCAGGTTAGAGAATATTACTACTACTGGTTAATGTCTATTGAATACTTTTATTGATCATGACATTTCTTCTCAGCACTTTGCATGTGCTATCTCCTTTCATCCCCAGAACATTCATACTATTATTGTCCTCATTTTACAGATGAGGACATGGATGCACAGAAAATCTAAATAACTTCCCCGAAGTCCCACAACTTATGAGTGGTAGGGATGGGATAAACCCAGATAGTCTCACATTATAACACAATTGGATTGACCCATGCTTAGGGCTCTCAGAGGAGGGTATATATTGGTACAGTGATTGGGATGTATGATCCAGCTGGAACTAGGAGGAGTTGAAGATGGAAGGAAAAAATACATGGGCTAAAATACTGGACATTTTGATGAGTTCAAAGTATGAGTCCTAGTAGTAACTAACAGTAGGATGAGAAATAAAAGAGATTTTTTACCAGATAGCAGCAGGTTGTATTTAAGATTTCAGCTCAAGTTACAACAAGGCCTAAGGTATGGTCACAGAAGTAAGTAGCTGAGATAGAAGAAAGAAGTGAAGGTCCTTAGAGAGATATAGTTGGCAAAGCAGTGAGAGGCTAAGATATCCTTTGGGATGTTCATCTGGGAACTTAATTCACCTCAAATTATGTCAATAATTAAGGGCAGCAGAGAAATGCCCTGAGTTATATCCCCAATTCTGTATAATATGGATGGAGAGATTTCCAGTTTAAGATGCCATATTGAACATATATATTGATCTCTTTGCCTTTGGAAACTCCATTAAGCTGATTGTAAAGGACGAAAAGGATACTGACATGACAATGAAGAGACTGAAGAAGTATCATCAATGGATAAAGCAAAACAGACATAGCAGCTGCCTGGACCACGCCTAGAAAGGAATCATTTTGCCTGGCAGAAGCATGAAACAGTTCCATATTTGAGATGGCATTTACCACCGAGGGTAAGAAAGGGAGAAGGGGGCTGAAAAAAGAGTACCGGTTGGAAATCCATACATGGATTCTTCACCTCTGGGTGAAAAAAAAAAAAAAAAATCTGCAGCTAAGCATTTATCCTAGGAGCATGTATAGGAGTCAGTGCACCAAAGTCAATCCAGTCCTCCAGTTTAATGGCTTTCTGACCTTTATCCTTAAACCCACCAACTGTATACCAGGATCTCTCCAGTCTCACCTCATTCTTAATCTGCAACAAAAATAAGAATCAGTAGACAAGAATAATATTTTTAAAAAAGAAAAAAGAAAAAGAATCAAAACCCCAAAACATGAAAGAAAAAACAATTTTTTAAGCAAGATGAATACATTTTGAAAATGACCATAGAGATAATTCTGGGAACACAGGCCTTTTAAAATGTTTGAATTAGCATTCTCAGTGAGATATTGCCACAATTTAGAGACCAAGTTTAAAAAATTCAACATTCAAAAACACTTCTTGTGATAGATAAGTTTATGTGTCAACTTACTGGGATAATAGATAAGTTTATGTGTCAACTTGCCAGGATAAGGAATGCCCAGATAGCGGGTAAAACATTATTTCTGAGTTTATCTTTGAGGGTGTTCCTCGAAGAAATTAGCATTTGAATCAGTATCGAGAAAAGAAGATCAGTCCTTATCAGTGTGTGTGGAAATCACCCAATCTACTGAAGGTCTAGATTGAACAAAAGGGCAAAGGAAAGATGATTCTCTCTGTTCTTGAGCTGGAACATCTATCTTGTCCTGCCCTAAGATCCTGGTTCTCAGACCTTCTGACTCTGAAACTTACACCAGGACCCTTCCCCACTTTTAACCTCTATAATTGCATAAGGCAACCCATAATAAGTCTCCTCTTATCTACCTATCTAACATCTATCTATTATCTATCTATCTATCTATCTATCTATCTATCTATCTATCTATCTATCTATCTATCTATCTCCCATTAGTTCATTTCTCTGAAGAATCTTGATGAATATGCTCTAAGGTATTGAAAATATGATCACCAAAATTTATTTAAATCAAAATAGGTTTTGTGAAATAAAATCGAGGAAGCCCCTCAGAACAGAAAGGCAAAGTTGGATAATATAATGGAAAGTTAAGAGACATAAAATATAAACTCAGGAAGTTTGAGGAATAAAGGGCAAAGAAGGCAGAGGGGAGGAGGTTATTACAGAATGAATGCAAGGGAATTTCCCCAAACTGTAAAAGAAAATATGTTTTTCAGGGCCCACAAAATATCCAGCACAAAATATGATAAAAGACTTGTACCTAAACACATAACTGTGAAATTCTATGATATTGATTATAAAGATAAAATTTTATATTCTTCCTTAGAAAAAAAATAAGTGTCATGTGAAAGAATCAAGAATTGGACTGACCACACACTTGTCACTGCCAGTCAGATTCTGCAAAACAATGAATCTATTTTTCAAAGTTCTGAAATAAAATGCTAATCAAACTAGAATCTACTTAACTAAGATACTGCTAAATATGAGGACAACATAAAAGATTTTCAGATGTGTGATAAATCAGAGTTTATACTCCTAGCATTCTTTTGTAGAAAGGAACTCAAGGGTGTATTTCAGCAAAATAAAGAAGTAAAGTACTAGAGCCATCACTCAGAGAGCAAATGAGAAGACCAGATGCTAACAACAAACGTTGTGTGACTTTCTATCTCCAACCACTTCTGAAGTCAGATCTATTTTCTTGAGTAAGTAATTTTTTTCTAAGTTTGTGTTGTTTTTCATACCATTTGGAACCAAGAATCCTGGTAGTCACAATAATGTTTGGAGGTACTAGATGGACTGTAAAAGCAGAATCTCTAAGTAACTTCTTTGCTGAACAGCATGGGAATTGGTGCCACAGAGAAAGAAAAGTGATCCTACCAAACCAGTTAGCTCAAGAGCAATGCTTAAGTAGTCATAGTAATTTAAACTGTTTATTGATTTAAAATTTTTTGAAGTCACTGAGACCTTTATAGTCAGAGAAATTGTCAATCTTAACAAGTATAAAAGTAAATGTACGTGTAACCAAAGTTGGGAAGTGAAAGAGAGTGAAGAAAGGTAGGTAAGGTAGACAGAGGGCAGGAAAGCCCATGTCCTCACCTCCCAAAGCAGATAATGAAGAGATCTCACCTGTGAAGAAAAGAATAAGAATTGGTGGCACACATAACAGTCCCTGCCATGTTATCACCAAATGGTATTGAAAGCACATTATAGGAAGGGAAATACATTCATAGAAATATAGAAGCCACATGATTTTTAAATGTAATTTCAGAACTTCAAAAATAAGTCTACAAACTCATGTGATGGATATTAGGTCTATTCCTAACTAGTCTCATACTATAGATGAAATTTGTGCTTGGCGTCTTTTTCCCTTTTTAGGAACATTTGCTCCACAGTGCAGTAAAAAAAATAAAAATAAAAATGTGTAAAGGACCAAAGCAGGCAGTTCATGCAGGCAAATCCACATATTCACAAAAGTTGAAAATATAAAATTAAAAATGTTAAATGTTTCAAAATAGGATCATTTTAATTTGGATTATCAGAGATTAAAAAGACTAGAGAACCCTACTGGTGGTAGCAAGGCTGTAGAGAAGCTGGCACTTTCATACTCAGATGGTGGTAGAAGAAGGACTGAAAACTTTCTGGAGGGAAATTTAGGAGTAAATGTCAAAATTACACATATTTTTTGGTATAGCAAACCTAACTCTAGGAATGTGCTTTAAGGTTAACATGGATAAGTGTACAAAGATGCAAAGTCAAGAATATTTTTTGAAACTTCGTTTACAATATCCAGAAATTAAAACTATTTAAGAATTCATCCAGACAAAATTAGACATATAAATTATGTAACACATAAAAATGAAGGATATAGGTCTAAATTGGTTGGCATGGAAAATGTCTAAAATCTGTTGCTTAGTATATATAATATGACTTTATTTTTGTGGAGCGGAAGAAGGAAATATTTATGTAGCTGTGTACATGGTGGAAACTCTGGAAATACATGTCTCAGAGCCATGAATACCAAGGTGGGGCTTGGTGCCATGGTGTGTCCTGGAAGCAGATAAGAGAAGCGGTGCAATGCCTACAGTATATTTATAAATAGTAGTAAATATCACTCAAAGTTGGTCTTCTGTTTATTATCACTATGTCTAGAAATTCTAAACTACTTTCAAGATAGAACACTTTTTCCTGCTGAGGCAGATGACTCTGCTCCTACCATACCCCTTCCTTGGTGTGCTATTCCATCAGAGGTCAAAAATATGGTATCCCAGTGAGAAAATAAAATTAGGTGAGAGGGCGAGCTGATCAAGAAAGTTATAGAACATATTTCTTTGTGTAATTAAAAAATACCAGGTCAAGTTTAGGACCTTCCAGTCCTTGCCTGGTCTGCCATGTGGACTTCCTGGACTCCCTGTCCTCCAGTTTGGCCGCTGGCCCATCAGAGGGAGCCTGGGGTCCACTCTCCGCGAACCTGCCGGCCATGCCACAAATGCAGCCTTTTTCTTTCATGAGCTTGAATGATTTTTTTAAAAGTCTTATTCCCATGGCAAGTTTGAATTTTAAAAGAGAATCACTAAAAATGCCGTGCTTTAATCTAAAGTAATGAATATCTTAACGATGGTGAATTCAGACAGCATGGCTGGCTGATGGGAAAGTTATGTAACTATCTCAGGAAGTAGATTTTAAGGCAGTAAAGAGTCTGGGAAAGGAGGAGACAGAAATTTGTGTAGCACATCTTACATCATATCATCATATCATACAGTTACCATGAGTAAGGCCAGGCCTCAGGTTTTCCAGATATAAATGAGATACTATCATAAAAAAATTAACTGGCCCTGACTCAAGGTCTGTGTAGTTTTAAGCCCATACATACATAATGTTTCTTACGTGTCTGGTAGAAGGCCCTGGGAAAGAAAAAGAGAATGATAGGAACATAAGATTTATGGATGAAAAAATAATAAAGACATTACCAAAATGGGCTAAGTCCTTGCTCGAATGTTACCTTCTAAATTAGGCCCAATTCCCCATTTAAAATCGGCTCCCCTTAGCTTCCCATTTTTCTGATCTTACTTTTTTCCCCCCATAGATCTTACCACCATCCAACATCTTATAACATTTATTATTTTTATTGCTTATTGCCTCTTTTCCCTGCATGGAGCTCCATGAGGGCAAGTACTTTTGTTTGTTTTGCTCATATATCCCAAGAGTTGAGGAACAATGGTTGGCATAAAATAAGTATTTAATCAGTATTGTTGCCTGAATGAATGAATGAATGAATGTAGGACAGAGAGGATACGGAGCTGTCCTGCGGCCCTCTGTGGCCCAAGCTAGACGACACCAAGAGGGAGCACTTCCAGGTGTGACCAGGAAAGGGTCAAGCTCCTTTTTTTAATTAAACGATTAGATGTTAACCATTATTATCTAAAAATGGTCATTTAATCCTTGTGCTACTGCTTCAAGGGTGCCTTTCAAGATAAATTGCAGGTTTTTAAAAAATTGTAATGTGGAGAACTAGTAATAGGAGAGTTTACTGCAGCTATTCAGTTATTTTTCCTGAGAACTGAGGAAAGATTACCAGCTATTTATGAGAAGTATCTGTTTCATGGATTAGTAAAGTGAGAATTAGTTGAACTCCATTTCTACTTCCTTTTGACGTTTTAATTAGTGAAATTTGAATGAATATATAATCTAACAATACTGTGATCCAATGTGATTCTTTTCTGCAATTTGTAGTTTATATAAAAATATACGGTAGTACTAGAATACTATAATTAATTATAAGAACAATCATTTGATTAAATTCTGGAAATGCTAGAAATCTCAAAAAATCCTTGTCAGGTTCATGTGTCAAAACTGTGGAACTCTTTTTTTAACAAGTGATTTACCATGCTCTTGGGGGATGACTTGGTATAACATCAATTTTAGTGGCAATGCTAAGCTGATGCAGACAAGGAGTTGTCTGGGGGCCTCTGAGCTCTGCAAAGCCTATGGGGCCATCTGGACCATCAGGCTGCTGAGGGATTGAGCTTTCCCTCCAATTGGCACAAACTCTGATGCAGCAAGTTCTCCCTTTCATGCTGCCTCCTCCTCCAGACTCATCCTCTGGAAGAAAGCGTCACAGGGGAGGGAGTTGTGAAGAAGGATGGAGGAAGCAGTAGGCAGGAGAAAGGAAAGCCGGGGAAGGTGGACTCTCTGGAACTGCACAATCTGTTCAGGCATTAATTTACTGTCCTATTATGTGACTGCCACTACCATGGGCAGGACTTTGTGTAGCAGACAAGCCCAAGTTTTAAGACAAAGAGGATGTGATCTCCCCACACCCCATCTTTCAAAGTGTTAAAAGACTACCAGACGGGACTAGACTACCAGTCTAAGGCAGTGAAGAGAGTGTTTTGGGAAAGCAGGGACCCACAGACACCAGCATGGGGTCATAAATATAAAGGCTAGAAGGGTGGAATTTCCCTGAGGAAGAAGAAAGGAAATGAAGGCAATGATTGCATTAAAAGATGAAGCTACTAATGTCAATGGCAGAACTGCTCTGCATCTCTACCCATGCAGATCAGCCCTGGAGAGTCAGGAAAAGTAAAGACAAGACAGTATTCTTGTGGTGTCAATACATGTATGGGTTACCATATTGTGCCATTGATATCTTTTTCATTTGGGGATATATTTCTCATGCTTTGACCCAATGCTGTTGCTGAACCTCAGTTTTGACCATGCCCTTTACTCAGTTGTCACTTTGATCTTTGGGAAAAATATAGGAAAAGAAAGGCAATGGGAGTGAACAGACATGAAGAGCCAGAGGGTCAGAGTATGTCCTAGCCTTGCTCGCATGTGGGGAAGTATAAGACACAAAAATGAATCAGAGCCTTGTTCTGCTTTTCCTCCCCTACTAAGATCACCGCTAATGATCTTGCCTTGGTAAAAAAGAGACTACTTTATATTCTCTTTTAAGCTGAGTTTCCTGGAAACAGATTTTGAGATGAAGAGATGCAAACAGAGTCAGTTTATTTTTTTGGAAGAAGTAAGGGGGAGTTGCTCTTACAAGAGACACCTGTAGGAAAGTGAAGGAAACAGGATGGCGCAGAGTGAAATGCTGAACTGCAGTACAGTGGCAAAGGAGGCCTCCATCAACCCTTCAGAGACTTCAGCATTTGGACTGTTCCTTCAGAGTTGTCTCAAGTGGAGTAAATGAAACAGACTTATGCCCCTCATCAGTCATTATTTGGCTTCAGGCTACCCTCCAGAGGGCACAGCCTGAGGGGAAGTAGTTCCCCACAGCCTAGGACAATACCCATCAAGAGAGGCAGCTGTGAACTGTCAGCAGCCATATTCATAGCCCCAGGAAGGTGAGTACCTTAACCCTGAAGAGAGAATCTTCACAAAAAATCTGTCTTAGTCCATTCCTCTGCTATAACAAAATACCTGAGACCTGGTAATTTATAAACAATAGCAATTTATTTCTCACAATTCCAAAGGATGCAAAGCCCAAGATTAAAGCATTGGCATTTGGGTATCTGGTGAGGGCCTTCTTGCTGTGTCTTCATATGACAAAGAGTGGAAGGGCAAAAGAAGCCTAATAGCTCACTCCTGTAAGCCTTTTTATAAGAGTATTAATTCCACTCATAAGGACAGAGCCCTCATAGTCTGATCACCTCCTACAGACCCTTCTTAATACTATCACATTGGGTCTTAGGTTCCAACATGTAAATCTTTAGGGGACACACACTTTCAAACCATAGCAGGACCACAGTGTCCATTATGTAGTCTTACAATTAATTGCTTCATGATCTAAAGATGGGCGCAACCAGAAAGAGAAGACTTCACGGAGTTAAGAGAAAAATAAGGGACTTTAAAGCCAGGTAATAACCCTCAAGAAGGAAACTGGGACTTCATATTTAAACAAACTGTGTCTATGTCTTTCTTAAAAAAATGAAATATCTAAAACTGCACTATCTGGTACAGTAGCCACTAGCCACATGTATCTATTGAGCACTTGAAATGTGGCATGTCCAAATTGAGATGTGCTATAAGTGTAAAATAGCACATCACAATAATTTTTGAAGACTTAGTCAGAAAAAAAGTGAACTATCTTATTAATAATTTTTATATTGGTAGCATGTCTATAATATTTTGACTATATTGAATTAAATGAGCTATTAAATTTAATTTTACCTACTTCTTGTGACTTTTTAAAATGCAGCTATTAAAAACTTTTAAATTAGTTATGTGTATCCCACCATAGTTTTATTGGACAGAGCTCGTCCAGGATAATCTTAAAGTCTGATAAAGTTGTTATCTCAGGCCACAGACTATAGCAAAGTAGAAATGGAAAAAGCAACATAATGGACATTCTCGTTACGCAACATTCTCAGTAACACATTTCCCTGGCCTTTCTAAGTTGGTAACCTTTTGGGCTCCTCATTTGGCTATTGAGAGGCTGTATTAGCTCAAGCTGCCATGCAAAATGCCAAAGACTGGGTGATCTGAACAACAGAAATTAATTTTCTCCTCACAGTTCTGGAGGCTGTAAGTCTGAGATCAGGGTGTCAGCATGGTCAGGTTCTGGTGAGGGCTCTCTTCCTGGCCTGCAGATAGCCACCTTCCTACTATATAATCACAAGATAGAAGGATGGGGGAGCAGGAGGAGCTCTCTGGTTTCTTCTTTTGCAAGGGCACTAATCCCATCATAAGGGCCACACCTCATTACCTCATCTAAACCTAATTAACTCTCAAAGGACCCATCTCCAAATACCATCACAGTGGGAGTTAAGACTTCAGTATATGAATTTGGAGTTCATAAAAAAAATTCAGTTCAAAACAGAGACCAAGATAGCACCTAGGTCATGCCACTAGTTTGCCCTCATTGATAGAGCGGCCGTGAACATAGTAAGTACTCAAGACTCATTATGTCACTCTTCTAGGGAACCAGAATCTCTGGGAAGTAAAAAGGTTTGCTCTATTCCTATTCAAAAGAGATTCTGACTTGCTTTAAACATTTTCCTCAGGACAAGAGAATTATATCTGCCATGGCTCAGTGTGGATAGACTATGAAATAGCTGGAGCCCAGTGAGCAAGTTTTTGGGCACAATAAAATAGTTATTCCATATGCCAGGAATATGACTACATTTGGCACTAGTTGATGACCAAGCAGAACTATGAGTCATATTTAGGGCAAAAATAAGGTGATGCAAATAAATTACTTGCATTTGTTTCTATCACCAACTGTGCTATACTTTCATATTTATTTTATTTATTGCCATCAATGTCATGCTAGCCTCCTTTCCCCAGCTCATGATTTTATTTGAACGTCATCCAGAACCACTCATTCCTCCCATTCCCTCTCCCACTGCCAATGACCAAATCCAGATTTTTGTTAACCTCAGCTAGAATGACTGCAACCAGCTTTTTCCTTGATCCTTTTCCTTCCACTTTTTTTCTTCAATCTTTGATTTAGCCTGTTAATTCCTTGTAGGTCATCTTTTCTAAAACATGCCATTTTCCTGCTCAGTAATAACTTCATATTGGTTACCAATCAAACCCAGATACAGTGTAGCATTCTAGTACACAAGCAAAATGTGCTAGGCTTTCTTCTTCTTTCTTGCTCTTTATCTCCTTTCGGAAAACACTTCTTACTCCTTTCCTATCTTTAAATTATATTAAATACGGATCTAACACCTCATCATTTGAATTATTTATTTATTCTAATTCAGAATCTTTTCTAAAATAATCTAGAACTTCTCTTGATTGATCCCTGACTTTTATAAACTCTACAGTGCCTATAATTTGCATACCATGTTGTTGTTGTATGCCTATATTTTTTCTAATAATTTTATACCTATAGTCATTGGACTCTCAACCAATTTGTTAACCCTCCCAGGTCAGAGATTACATTTTATATCTCAAATCAGAAAAGAAAATTAATATTTGTTGAATACCTCCTCTGTGCCAGTAACTGTAACATGTTCAACATTTGTTATTCAGAATTCTCTGAGTCCACTTTTTTGTGTGTGTGCATGCTCTCCCTTCATCATTTCCACATTGCCCTGCCAGATAGCCCTGACTACTTATGCCAAATAACACCAACCCAAGTAAGTAGCAAGTTTACTAGTGTTTTAGGACAATGATGCTGGAATTTCCACTAGTTACTTCTTCTACTTGGGTTCCAGACTCCTGCCTGTTCCAAGGACTTTGTCTTTCTTCAACATTTTCTTGCTTCCTTTCTATCTCCTAAATGATCCTGTTTCGTGCAAAACAGGTAAGCTATTTCTTTGATTCATTCACAGCAGAGTCACAACAAGATCTCATCTTAAAAAATAAATTCGCCTGTTAGGGGGTTTCTAAAGCAAAGACAGTTTCTCTTTCTGTCTCTCTCTTTCTCTCCCTAAAACAAAGGCAGTTTAGTTTTTTGCAAGCTATAATTTTTTTTATTTACTATGTAAACATTTTCTCATTTAATCCTCCCAACAATCCATTTCACAGCAGCTAGTGATACACATTTAAAGCTTACTATGCACCAGGCACTATTCTAAGTGCATTATTCATATTATTTCATTTAACCTGAACTATAAACACAAGACACAGGTATTGTTATTATTCACATTTTACAGGCTTGGAGTGAAGATAAGCACTTTGTCTAAGAGTAAGCGAAAGAGCTGCAATAAAAACCTAGGCAGTCTGATTCCAGAGCCCAAACCCTCAATGTTGCTGTCCTGGCCCACAGAGAAGGAAGCAGACATAAGAGATTAGGTGATCTTCTGTGGTCACTCAGATGGTGACTAATGTTACTGAAGTCCTTGCTCTGTCTGCCAGGGTCTCATGTTCCATTCTTTGCTTTGTTAGGGAAAGCATTATTGTCCTTCCTTTGTCACCCTCACTTGGCTTCCCCAACAGGTACTTAATGTAACTTAATTGTGTATATTAAATTCACAGAGATCTGAAGGGGAGGTCAGTACTTTTACAAGACTTACCCTCAATTTCTCCTTTTGTTTGATTTCCTCATATCCTATCTATCAACAAATTTGCCACCAGTATGCCTCTTTTCTAGTCCATTCCATCACTATCACCCTATTCCACACAATAGACTTGCCTAGTACCATCTAACTGCTCTCTCGGCTTCTATTTTGTCCCTTTCAACCAATTTGCCAGAGTAGCTGGAGTGTATATCAGTTCTTGTCACTCTCTGGATGAAAATCTCCACTGGCTTCTGATTATCCTCAGACTGAAATCCAGCTCTAGACAGTGGCCAACAGGGCCCTGTGTGAGCTGGCTCTGCCCTTTTTTCCAACCTCATTTTAGGTCATTCTCGTTACTCATCACTCTTTAACCACCCTGGCCTTTTTGCAGTTCCTTGAACATTCCAGGTTTTCTTCACGTGGGACTCAGCCTATGCAGTTGTTTTTGTCTGGGAAGCCTCTTCCCTCCACCCTTTAAGGTGGTCCTTTTCTTGTTTTCCTCTTCTTGTTTTCCAAGTCACCCTCTAAAATGTCACCTCCATTCTGAGTCCTCCCTTAACCTTTACATTCGTTACATGCCGTCTCTGTTTCTTATGTAATAGATGGCTAAATAAATGGTGAGTAGATCCACTGGAGAGTGGGTATATAAAACAGATGATATTGAACAGATAAATAAGTACAATGACTACTAGATCCATTGGAGACATAAAGCAAAAGTACATACAATGACTGGAAAACAAGTTTAAGGTAATATGTAAAAAATGTTTGTCAGTGTGTACAGATTAAAAGCATGATGTGTGAGGGAAGCTAAAATAAAAGAGAGAAGATTAACATGGGGCTTACTCAGAGATGATTTATTGGAGGTTGGGAGACTTTGTTGTGAAATACTGCATGGTTTTGGACTGGAGGAAATTTTTATGCTAGAGGGAAACTGTAAGAAATCTAACTTGATAGGATCAGAGAGGTTATGCTGGAAGGTAATAATAATAACAATGTGGGGTCAATTTTTGATGGACACAAAAAGTGACATGTTCATATAGCAATTGTAAATTTATGTTAGTAATTGATTATTATTATTATTATTATTTTTGATGGAGTCTCTCCCCGTCACCAGGTTGGAGTGCAGTGGCACGATCTCAGCTCACTGCAACCTCCATCTCCCAGGTTCAAGTGATTCTCCTGCCTCAGCTTCCCGAGTAGCTGGGACTACAGGTATGCACCACCATGCCCAGCTAATTTTTGTGTTTTTAGTAGAGACGGGGGTTTCACCATGTTGGCCAGGATGGTCTCGGTCTCTTGACCTCGTGATCTGCCTGCCTCAGCCTCCCAAAGTGCTGGGATTACAGGCGTGAGCCACCACGTCCGGCCTAGTGATTGATTTTTTTTAAGTGTGGTAGAAATTTCACAGTCTAATACTGTCATTGTTGCTCAAAAGATTTTTGAATATTTCCTATGAAATGGCCCAGAGAGTATGATACGCATTTTTTTCTTCAATTTTTTTCTCATTTATTTCCTCTAGCAAATTTCTGCTCTTTTGCATTAATGTCATTTTTGAAAATAGACAAAAGTTATGTAGAGCCAAACCCAGTGAATGAAATGGTGATATGCTATTACTAATATCTAGGGTCAAATGTAATACCTCACTCTAATTATATTAATATCTTTATCTATATCTAGCTAGTTTTCCATCTATCTACCTTTGTATCTAGCTATCTATTCAATATGTTAATCTATTTAATATGTCAATAGTATGCTCAGAAGGGTTTACAACTGAAGACATTCCAAGACTTAGTGAGGAAGTTCAGCATAACTGGAATTTGAATATACCTCCCAAGAGGGAAAAAATTTCATTAACAAATATGGGTTCTGGTGCTTTCTTAAAAAATAAAAATTAAAAAAAAAACTCTTCCTGCTTTTTTTTAAGCTTCATTTTTTACTTAGCTCAAAAGATTCTAAACACTTGTATTGCATGTAAATAGGCAGATTTTATAAAAAGAAAAGTGTCATTTTAAAGAATTGGCTACTTTGGTCAAGTCAGAGCTCCCTAAGGGATTTCTGTCCTCAAAGTCACAATACAGTGATTCTTCACAAGAGACGCAATGCTTGCCTTGGGATTCTAAAGGGAACATTAATATGTCTCGTAAAAATAAGGAATCCTTAAATGAATAATTTGTGTACAACACTATAGATAGTGCCTAGCACATATGGTATATTTAGTAAAAATTGGTTCCTTTTCCACTAATCATGGTTTGAGAATTCAATATCTTCTACAGTTTTATTTTACCTTCATCAGTGGTAACCTGCATGTTTTGAACAGGAGCAGGTACAGAAGTTCAGTAACAGGGGGCCAGGGGAGGGAGAGCGTCCAGATAAGTGGCTAATACATACTGGGCTTAATACCTAGGTGATGGGTTGACAGGTGCAGCAGACCACCATGGCACACGTTTACCCGTGTAACAAACCTGCACATCCCGCACATGTATCCTGGAACTTAAATAAAATTAAATACAATTTTTTAAAAAAACAAGAAATTCAGTAACATTGTCTTTTATAGAAGATAGAAATTTTTGTTTCCGCTACTAGTATTGCAAAAGGGGTGTTTGGATTGAGAAAATTAAACTGTCTTGTTATAAAATCCATTCTGTGATGTTTCTAAATTATTTGGTTAGAGAATTGGTCAGATGTGCTTGAGTCATTTCCTGTGTGAAATTGAATGCTCATACATAAGAGCAATTGGCTCTTTGGAAATTATAACTTCTTATGAAGTAATTCTCATATTTCGTTAGTTATGATTGAATCAGTCTGAGTCCAGTCTGAAGGGAGAAATCACATAGTAATAGGAACAGATAAAGTTTGATATAAATAATTATGAACTATATCAGTATTGAAGTAGGAGAGGATTACCTAATAAGAAGTAAAAATAATTATAAAGGACATAGAAATAGCAGATGTATGAAGCAGCCACCACCGTTCGACCTGAGAGAGAGCATGCAAGGCTGAGATCAAGGCGTTACTGGAGAAGGCAGTTATGGGTGTGGGTCACTGAATGGTGGAGAAGTTGCTGTGGTGCCAATGGAACTTGCTGGAAATATTCCCCCTAGGGTGCTAGGGAAAGCTGTTCATAAGAGGTGTCACTTGAGGCACTCAACACAAAACTGCCCGAGGAGGTGCCAGCAGAGTTGCTGGCCACTGAACACTGCTGGCTGCAGTGCACTGTAAGACCTTGCTGCTGGAGAAAGCCACATAGACTACAGGAACTGGATGCTAGAGAAGCCACCCACACTGCAGGAGCTGGCTAAGCAAGCACACAAGAAGCAGGAAGCAAAACCCAACCCTTTTTTCCTGCAATGTCTCTCCAGTCCCTCCCACTTGCAAAGCCTAATATCTTGCCAGGAGGCAAAGAAAAAATATTTAAAGGGCCCAGATGCATTTTCAGAGACCTGACAAAAAAGTTGAATTTGGAGATAAAAGTCAACAAATTGATAACTGGCACTGTTGTTTTCTGATATTGTAGGGACTAAAAATATTAATATGAATATTCACAGAAATTCCCCCTCTCCCTATTCCCATTTCTAAGATACAAAAACCATTTGTGGTTCAGGCATCTATCAAGTCTGGGATACTGAACAGAGTGAGGCAAAGAAATAAACATAGTAAAACCATATTGATTTACATTATGAAGGAAGCAATCAGGGAGACCTTGGGAGAAGGGGCCAGGGAGATAAAGAGCTACACATGATGATTTTAGGAGCATAATTTTAAGGAGAAGTACACTAAGAAGTAGTGTTCATGCTATACTAAATGGTTCTTTGGGAAATACAGAGTTAAAATAATTTTTTAAAATATTGTATAATATATAACTTTTCTTTGGAACTTTTTCATTTGCATGTCAGGAATAAACCTTTAAGTTGGTTTTATATTAATTTAGACACTGTTGTTGAGTTTCTTCTAAATACAACTCCATGCTGAGAGAAACCACAGAGGCCCAGCTTCAACTGGGTTACACTGATCACAACATTTTAAAGCATTGCAGATCTACTTGAAGGTGAGATTGGAAAGCGCTGAGCCCTATTTATTAATTCATAACTTTTAAATCCAAGTTAAAGCCCAGATGGTAGATGAGGCTATGGGAAGAAGACTATTTTTGGAAACTAACACTTATGTGTATATATTGATGATATGTATCTTTTTGTTATGTCTATAGAAGATCTGGACATTAAATTGTCCCCCAGCTACACTGAATAGCATATTCATAGCAACGATGTTTCATTACAGATACTACTTACTTTTTGGGATGAGTCTTTTGAGCTAACCATTGATGAAAGGGAGAGGGCTCCAATCTTGTTTATATCCTACTTAAATGTTAAACGTAGATCTAAAATTCACTATTAGTATGCTATACCGTTACCCTATCCACACAGTAGACTTGCCTAGTGTCATCTAACTGCTCTTTTTGCTTCTATTTTGTACTACTGCAACTTGTGTAGACTGTTTTTGAGGTGTTAACAAATATCAGGTTTTTTCATCTATGTTTTTCATAGTAGTAGCTGAGGCTACTACAATTGCTGGTATTCTTCGGACAACTCCTGCTCCTATATTCTATACATTAATTCCTATGAGGTGACAACAACTAAACATGCTCCATGAAATATCCAAATTTTCATTAGAGTCCCTCAAGGTTGATATTATAGTTCCCTATGGTCTCAGAGAGATTAGTGGCTTGCCCAAGTCACAAAGCCAGTGAGGATCCAAACTCAAGTTTGTCTCACTCTGTGCTGTCCCTATAAAAAGGCTGTCCCTATAAAATATATAAAATCATCTATCTAGTAAGACTAAGGAGAAATGCACAAACTGAAGAATGCAGAAGAAGTTTCAAATAAACTTCATAAGTCTTAGAAGGAAAAAACTAATTTTCTTATTTCTTTATTGTTATGACTCACATAATTGTTAGCCAGATTTTGGGAGTGAGCGTTTTATCACGCTCAGGAGGAGGGAGAGATACCTTCCATACATTTCTCTCCATTCCAGTTTAGAAAATGTGAACGTGCTAGATTCTGGGAAGTGACATTTGGGTTTTGTGTTTGAAGACCATAAAGGGTATCTGCTGAAGAGTTGGCAAAGAACAACTTCTAACCATGTGCAGAGGCACTCATTTGAGAAAGGATAAGGGAGACCAGAAAAGACTATAGCAAGAGCATTTGGTAGAATGTATCAATAATACCCAATAAGCAATTGATTTTGGAGTTGGACAATGCTAATATTTTATCACTCTCTTATTCTTCCCCATTGGCACATATGTGTGTTTGAGTCTCTTAAATCTTAAAAGCAACAATGATAAGAGAAACTCCAACCCTCTTTGGCTTTATGGTCAACTGAATTGAAAACACCAGAATTCTTTTCTCTAAGGCATAACACTCTGCTGTAGGGACTATTAGACTGCAGATAGGAATCTATAGCATTATGCACTTTCACAATTACTTGTGACATGCACTAATTAATCATCCTTTGGAAAATCATATCTTATTTATGTTTGTGTTGCCATAATCAATGCCTTACATTCAAGATATTTACATAAACTCTAAGTTGCTGTATTTTAATTTCATGTGGTCTGAAATGATATCAAACTTTTAGGATTATGCTTTATATTTCTTATCAACCAGGTCTGTCAATAATCTGTTGGTTTGAAAATACTTGTTCTATAATTTCCTGGCGCTTGGGGGCCTTTTGAAACTAACCTAAGACACGTGACTCCAGACAGGAGTTCTTTGAGAACTCCTGTTCTGTGAGATCTTTACAATGCCTTTTAACATACATGAGCTACATTTCAATATGTATTGTACTGAGCAGGTATTTAGCCACGGTTGATATTACTACAAGTAATATCAAGGTCTTAATGAATGGACAAGGTCTTAAACTGAAAGCAGGAAGTGAGCCGGAAGCATGGAACTATGAGGATGCTATAGTTGTAAGGGTCCTTTGATATTATCTAATCCAATCTCTCGTTTTCCGGGGGAGAGAACACTGCGAACTAAGGTTGTTCAAAGTTACCCACCGGTTGAAGGTCTTTTTTTTTCTTTCTTTTTTTTTTTTGTGAGGCAGAGTCTCCCTCTTTCGCCCAGGCTGGAGTGCGGTGGCACGATCTTGGCTCACCACCATCTCCGCCTCCTAGGTTCAAGCGATTCTCCTGCCTCAGCCTCCTGATTAGCTGGGTTTACAGGTGCCTGCTACCACTAATTTTTGTATTTTAGTAGAGATGGCTTTTCACCATGTTGGCCAGCTGATGTTGAACTCCCGACCTCAAGTGATCCATTGTCTTGGCCTCCCCAAGTATTGGGATTTTAGGCATGAGCCACTGGGCCTGGCCGAAGGTCTTATGGAGACTAAAACTCAGGCATTCTCACAGGCTGATGTCTAACATATTCTGTAAGTGACCCTAAAATATCACAAGTATTGAACTGTTCAGTGACAATCAGCTGAAATGCTACAATAATCATCGGTATTTTTTGAATGAAACATATGCACCATAGTTCAAGTTTTCAGGTACCATCACATATTAAATTTCACACTATTTGAAACATGTATTTTAAAACTTTAAAGTAGAAATAACACTTTTTTAATTGAAAAAAGTTACTGAAAAACATAGATGAAAAAACCTGATATTTGTTGACACCTCAAAAACAGTCTACATATGTTACAGTAGTACATTTAGCTATTTTATGCATTTGGTTTCTTGCATAGTTTCCAAAACATTCTAGAAGACAGCAATACTTTAAATGGAGTCAGCTGGAGTTTTAAAAAGTATTTTAAGAAAACTATCAATTATGTGTGTCTTCTTTTGTCCTCCTGTATACCCAAGAGATCTCATTGGTTAATATTGATCTCTGCTTAGGCATTATCAAGGAAAGATTCAAAACTACTGTAATATCAACTCAACTAATCCATCAAAGCTTCAGAGGAAAGTTCTTTTCACACCCTCCAACATTTTGTTTCTCCTTAGTCACAGGAGGTAACTGTTCCCTTGGAGCAAGCCATCTGTGAGACTTGTTAAGTTTTGGTTAAAATGGTCAATTGTGGCTTCTGTCTGAATCATGCGGCTCTTCCTTGTCAAAAGAGGCTGCTTTTCTACTGGGAGAATTGTCCGCAGTGTTCTGGGAGGGGCAGAGGCAGACATTTTTCTCTTTACTCTCTAATAACACTCAGCATCTGCTCACTGCTAACTCCAGTGTGAATCCTAGAGTGGGAGGTGAATGGCTGTCCAGGGACACGAGTAATCTTGTTGGCATTAATGGTCAGCCTGGATTTAGCCACTACTCTGTCGTTAGGTAGTTCTGCAGCATAGTGCTATGTTCGTGGAAGGGAAGGTCTAGGAAGGAAGCCTTAAGCTACTTGATGCTGCTTCTTAACCGGTCTTTGATGGTATTTCATAGTTTTTAAAGTGCTTTCCTATGCTATCATTTAGTTGCAAAGACTGGGCAAGTGATGTAGGAGGCAAAGTTCTAAGATGGTCCCCACGATTCCTACCGGCTGGGGTGATTCCCTGAATAATCCCCTTGCAGTGAATGTGAGCAGAACCTACAGATATGATGAGACAGTCACAATGTTTACAGTTAACCTATCTAAGACTCCATCTGAGCAGACTTGAAAGAGAGATTCTTCTTCTGACCCTGAAAAAGCAAGTATCTGTGCTGGGAAAGAGCCTTGAGCATGCTGTGTGGTAGGGGCATTGCTGGAGCTGAGAGCGATCCGCAATGGACAGACAGCAAAACAGCCATCCTAGTCAGACAGCTGCAAGGAAACAAACTGCCAAAACTCTGAATGAACTTGGAAGTGGATTCTTTCCCCAGTGCCTCCAGATGAGAACACAGTCTGGCTGACACCTCAATTTCAATTTTGTGAGACCCTGAGCAGAGAACCCTGCCCTTCTGACCAACAGGATATGTATTATAATTAATGAGTGTTGTTTTAAGCCACTACATTTGTGGCAACCGGTTATAAAGCAATACAAAATTAATAAGAAGCAAAACCAGGCCGGGCGCGGTGGCTCACGCCTGTAATCCCAGCACTTTGGGAGGCCGAGGCGGGAGGATCACAAGGTCAGGAGATCGAGACCACGGCCCGTCTCTACTAAAAATACAAAAAAAAAATTAGCCAGGCGCCATGGCGGGCGCCTGTAGTCCCAGCTACTCCGGAGGCTGAGGCAGGAGAATGGCTTGAACCCAGGAGGCGGAGCTTGCAGTGAGCAGAGACTGCACTCCAGCCAGGGGTACAGAGCGAGACTCCTTCTCAAAAAAAAAAAAAAAAAAAAAAAAAAAGCAAAACCAGGGAATGTTATGACCATTTCATCGATGAGGAAACTGGTTCCGAAAGATGAACTGATTTTCCTAATTGTATTCTGAAAATTAGTGACAGACCTGAGACTGATACCTTGAATTCTCATTTGTACTTCAGCATTCTTTCCACAGGACTGTAACGCTCTACACTAATGAGAATTATTGGTAGATTTTCCTTACCCCTGCCCACCAACAACATGGATAATGCATAATATATTGTGTTCTTAAAAAGAGTTCAATGCAGAGTAAAACAATCATTTTATTGATTCTTATGTCAGTTCTGTAGCATAATGAATACATTAATCATAATCATATTAAATGTTTAACTGATAGTATTTTAAAAGAGTCTTGAGTCAAGTGTTAATCCTCATCACTAAATAAACAGCATTCTGAATAGTCAAGATTGGGAAATGTGATAGGTAATTCAACCCACTTTTTGTATTGTTTCTTTGTTGAATTATTTTTGAAAACCACTACAAAATTCCTTATTTTGAGACAAGGCAAATCTAAGCCTTTGTGCACCATCATTGTTCCCCAAGCCTAGAAAACAAAAGAGAGAGCAAGAGGAAAATTAAATGCACATGCAATTAAACATTCCTTTTGGCTAAAGTAAAATCAGGTCCACAGCAATTTACTCACCTGGCCACATTTGCAGATGATTTCACCATTTGTTTGATAGTCTGCACACTTCTTTTGCAGGGCTTTGTTTTCTCTTACAATGTAAAGTTCCCTGTAAGTATCAAAGGGAAAGAATCATCACAGAGAACTGACAAAATACCAACGTGTAGTTCATGGGTTTTTGGACCTGGAGCTCAACCACATGCCTGCAGTATTCTACATGGCATTCCTTCCTTCCCTCCTGCTTGCCAGGCTTGTTATGGCAACTAAGGCAATGCTTCTCTTCTACACATACCTCTCAACGGGCATGTTGCCTTTTGTAACTTCTTTCAAGTCTTTTGGTTATATTAACTTGAGTTGAGTTGTTCAAAAACTTGAGAACAAATGATGAGCATACAAAAATACATGCCTTGGATCAAAATGGCTTTGGTTCTTACACTTCTCTTTTCTTGCACCAGTGCAGTTTATTTAAAATATAGACATTTAAAATAGGAATATAATTGAGAGGCTAAAGGAGAGGAAGTTGTAAAATAAATGAATCTCATTTGCACTATTTTGAAAGAACATTTACAATGCAACCTGCTTCACCCCTTGTGGAAAAATTTAAAGATGGGTCTTTCTGGACTCACTTGAATTCTGGGGTCATATTGACATGATGCATTTTCTCAATTACATGGATATCTTCCCCAGAACAGGCTAGCACACTGCAGTTTTTGCAAAGGAAAGTTATTAGTGATGGGTTATTCTTGTAATGCTTGGCAATACTTCTCTTGGTTTTCATTTTCTTTTCCATTATACTTTGCATCTGTAATTCCAAAATCTGGACAGAGAAAGGAATAGTTAGTGGTTTCAGGTTTGTTTTCTTTTCTCAGTTTCATAGAAGTAAGTCTCCTGAAATTTGGAGGTCTTGGTTGTGAAAATATACAGTTAGTTCATGGTCTAGGAAATAAAAATAATGAGATAATAACCCTTCCCCCAAAGAACTTGGTATATAATCATCTCCTGTAACCATGAAAATATGCAATCTTTAGGTGTTCAAAAAGTAGCCCATTCCATTTCAGAAAAGTTATATTGTGAGAAAGTCCTTAGCAATATTCAACAAAAATTCTCTGTCTAGCCTACCCATTTGTTTTATTTATTTATTTATTTATTTATTTATTTATTTATTTATTTAGATGGAGCCTTGCTCTGCTGCCCAGGCTGGAGTGTGGTGGTACTATCTCGGGTCACTGCAACCTCCATCTCCTGGGTTCAAACGATTCTTCTGCCTTAGCCTCCCGAGTAGCTTGGATTCCAGGCACCTGCCACCATGCTCAGCTAATTTTTGTATTTTTAGTAGAGATGGAGTTTTGCCATGTTGCCCAGGCTGGTCTCAAACTCTTGATCTCAGTGATCCACCTGCCTCAGCCTCCCAAAGTGCTGGGATTACAGGCGTGAGCCACTGTGCCGGCCTATCCATTTGCTTTAATTCTGCTCCATAAAATAGGTCTAAACTTCCTCCCACATGGAATCTCTTTACTAAACACTGTTATTACATTACCAACGTCTTCTCTAATCTATGCTAAGCACCTAAATTCCTTTAATCTTTTTTCATGCTTTATAAATTTCAGACCCTTCACCATCTTAATCAGTCTACTGTTTACACAGTTGTAGCAGAAACTGCTAGTTTTGCCCTCAGTGTCCATTTTCCCTAACAGAGTCAGGGTGGAAATATGCTAGCTAAATGACTACATTTCCAAACCAGCAGTCAATGACATGTAAAAAGCTGTTGAGTGGAATTTTCAGAAAATCTTCTCAAAAAGTAGATAGCTGGCATGTATACCTTTCGCTCTTTCCATTTTCTTCTTACTTCCTGCCTAGAATGAGGATGTGGCAGCTGAAATTCTAAAAGCCATCTTCGACCTTGAGAATGAAAGCCCAATGCTATAATGGCATAAAAGAGAGAGAAAAGGCCTGGATTCCTCATAACATCATGGAGCCAATACTGCCTAGATTCCTTATGTGAGAGAATATGCCCATAAACATCTTTATTCTAGGCTCTGTGACTAGCAGCAGCACTTATTTTATAACAGAAATAATCTAGTTTATGTAACATATGAAAGTTGACATAGGGACTGACCAGTGTTTATACCAACACAACTTCATGGTAGAAAAATCTGGTTCTTGAATAATTTACCTCCAAACTGACCTCTCATAGATGAAATATTTATATTAAATTATGGAGGAAGTAATTGTTTTCTTTAAGACCGAGGGGAAATTTTCAGTAGAAGTAAGTCATCAGTGCAGATGAACAAAGCCCATCTCTTTGGCTCCTAACTCTACATTTTAGATCTCCCTTCAAGGCAGCCACATACAGCATAGAAAAGAGAATAAAACCTTGCAAGCAAGCTCGGAGGCTATATAATAGGTTAATCAGACAAGTACCAAGATGAATTTCCTATGTAAATTATAGCAAAATACATTGAAATATTTTTCCCTAAAAGTTAAAATAGGTTACTTTTATAAGACATTTACAGTTCAGTGAGCTGATAAGGTAATTATAGGATCACATACATGTGGGAATTAAGAAATGTGTATGAATGAGTCAGAAAAAAAATAAAGCCAAGGTAAGTGTATTGATTTGTAATCACGACATCAGAAGCTAAAAGACTAACTCTCAAATAGCAAAGGAATTTGAAGTAACTAGAGGGGCAAACAAACAAACAAACAAAAGAACTCATAATAAATATACAAGAAGCACAGCTACAATCAGCCTCAGTCCAAATAGAGTGTAATAATGTAGCAAAAGTTGAATCAATGCTAGAGAAAAACATTTATGATGATCAACTTGCTCCTAGAAGTCTGATTTAATCTTAAGAAGCTCTGTTATGTATAAACTGTGTTTATGACATGGAAAAAGCATTTAATCTTATCTGTCAATTCTCATTATTCACTAGTGGTTGCCTGAAAATTGTGTTGAGAAGGATGCTCAAATTAGAAGAAAGTAAACATCTTCCCAGTAGCAATGTTTTCTACAGGCTTTGAACAGGTTACTAGTGGCGTGTACCCCTCCTTCCCCATTGCCACTCCTACTTTCAGTTCATCTACCCAAAGTCATTTTAGGAGGGCAGGTTTCTTGGCCAAAGGAGACCTAAAAATATAGTCCATTCTGGGGCCTCCAAAGAGACAGTGCCTTATTCTAAAGAATGTCTGGAAGAGTTTGACCCTTAAACTCCAGAGATTGTCCTAGTGTTGACTCCCAAAAAATTACTCTTAAAACATCAGTCTTTGTAAACATCTACTTGATTAATTCTCTTAGAATATTAACTGGGAGGCAGTAACTTTCCAGTGGCATAATTTGGTGACAAAAGTTTGATTTGATACTCTAAAATGTTTGCTTTGCCTTGTATTTAAAGTAGTTTTAAAATAAAGGTTTGTGCAGAAACCTGGTCAGGAAACCTTGGAGTTGGTAACAGCAATGCACACCAATTTGAAAGCATTCCTTTAGTGAAACTCTATTTAAGGTAGAGCCAATTCCAATGTTAAGAAACTAACATTCACACCCATATGCAAGGGTGTGAATTTTCTTCTAAATGGATTGTTTGCTATTATAGTAGTTACAGTCTTTAATTCAGTGGTATGGGGGATTTCCTGAAATACTATAGAAATACATTCTTTCTTCACTGCATTCCTTTGCACAACTCAAATGACTGTGCGTTAGTAAATTGAGATGTAGCTAGATGACATATTCTGTATTTTCTTATCATTCAGATGCAGCTTCAGTGTCACTCCTTTTAAGAGACCTTCCTCAACCACCCAGTTGAAAGTATCCATCTAGTCTATGCAGCCATAAAAAAGGATGAATTCATGTCCTTTGTAGGGAAATGGATGAAACTGAAAACCATCATTCTGAGCAAACTATCGCAAGGACAGAAAATCAAACACTGCATGTTCTCACTCATAGGTGGGAATTGAACAATGAGAACACTTGAACACAGGGCGGGGAACATCACACACCAGGGCTTGTTGTGGGGTCGGGGGAGAGGGGAGGGATAGCATTAGGAGAAATACCTAATGTAAATGACGAGTTAATGGGTGCAGCACACCGACATGGCACATGCATACATATGTAACAAACCTGCACGTTGTGCACATGTACCCTAGAACATAAAACATAATAAAAAAAAAAAGAATTTCAAAAACTACAAAAAAAAGAAAGTATCCATCTATTCAGTTGTTTCATATCATCCTATTCTAATTCTCTTTACTTATCTTGATATGTTATATTTCTTGTTTTTTAATGTTTGTTTACTGTTTCTGTCCTCCAAATCTCACCAGGCTCACACTAGAAATATAGACTTCATGCAGCAGGAGTCTTATGTGTTTTGTTTGCCTCTGTTGGCTATTCCTGTAATGTTACCTGGCACACAGTAAACGTTTCATCGACATTTCTGAAATTAAAAAACGGTGCCTTTACAAACAAATTGGGTCAAACCAAAATCACCATGTTGGATTGAATCAGTGAGTTGCAGCAGTCTTTCTGGAACAAGGCAGCATAAATTTATATTATCAAAATTTATGGTTGATTTTACTGGAAGGAGCAATGGCTCCCCGATAATTTTCTGCCCACTATGGATCTCGATTCTCTGCATGTGAATTCGGATTAAGCACAGTTCACTGAACAGAAACTTACAATTCAGCACAATTTTTGTCTGGAGAATGAGTCACAGAGATATCAATGGCAACCACATGCCACCATTTTTAAATGAAAATCAAATTCAGCGGTAGCCAACAATACCTTATGAGCATACTCCTCTGGTTTCATATTTTGAACACAGTGTATAGCTTTATACATCATCTTCTCTCGGAAATCATTAACTGTCTCACGTTCGATAACTCCTGAACCGCTGTGAGCAACCAGGACGTAGGTGCTCTCATCAGCTCTGGCTCGACCACGGGCCTGAAAACACAAATAAATCAAGTAAATGAATTCGTATCACAGCATACTGTGATACAAATCCTCCTGTGTTTTTCTGGGAATGATATTCATTGCTCAAAATGAAATGATATTGGGTTGTTCAGCATGCCAGTCTTTAAATGGGTAAAGTTAGTTATTAATCCATTCCTTGTAAGTCAGCTCTTTGAAACTTAAAATAGGCTTTAATACAGAAACAGTGTCCTAGAGTGATGATGATTAGGCCTCAATGACATAATATCATCCTGTCCAGTCTTTTTGCTCTCAGAAATTCTCTCTCAAACTATGAGAACCATGATCAATGACGTGGACTGAGGAGTCGTCTTTCTTGGTAGGAAGCTGGGAGGAATGAATGGAGAGAAGTGTCATCTCTGACCTGGATACCAGGGCCGGTGAGAAGGCAGGTCAGTTTCTGGCATCCTACACTACAGTCTTAGCACATTTTCCCATGGGAATATATTTAACATGTTGATAACTTTCTACAAGCCTCTTTAAGAAAGTGATATTCAGGTATATTTTGACTAATAGAAACTTCTGTGGCCTGGCCCAGGAGCCTATCAACTATAAAATTATCCTCAAGGAAAAATGTATTCTAAGTTTTATTACTAAGTTTATCACTGACTTACAAATAAATTCCTGAAATAAAATTATTTGCTAATTTGATGGCAGTCTGGTTATCTTAGTCTTCTATGACTTACCTTTTATTCAAGGATGCAATTTAAATTATTTTAAAAACCCTTCAGTTAATTTTATAGGAAGAATAGTATATTAATCAGCATAAACCTATGCCTACTCAACAGAAGGTTACAATAATTCCATTAACACAGGTGGGTAAGAGAGAACGTGAAATCTGAATGAAAACAGAACATCTCACTCTTTTATTTACTTTTGCATTTATAAGTCTGCCCCCAACCAACATTTTATCATGAAAACTTCTAAACATACAGGAAATTGGAAAGGATAAGGGAGTGAAATGCAGAAACAGCAGGGCTCCCTCAGGTTTGGGCATGTTACTTCATCAGACAATTGTGGGACAGCGTACGTTAGATTCCTTGTCCAGTCACAGACATCCTAGGAATGAGAAGGCTGCTTTTGACTCTTAGAAATGGGGCTGGTGTCATGGTCCTGGAAAAAAGCCTTAGGGTACAGAAATAGCCAAAGAGGAGTTGTTGTTTAAACATACAACAGGTATCTGGTTATCATATGAATTTACAGCAATATGAAAGGCAATAGTGCACAGCATTTTTAAAATGCTCTTTTAACAGGAAAAGGGCTTTGTTTTAAAAACTAAAAAGATGTTTTGTGCTGTTTAACTAAAAGAAAGCAATTAAAATAGGAACACACAAATAAAAATTAACATAATAAGTAAAGATATTTGAACGTACCTGGACCATGGCTATTTCATTGGTGACAAGACCATAACGGATAACAATGTTACATTCTTTAATATCCAGACCTTCTTCTGCCACTGTGGTAGCGATAAGCAGATTTATTTTTCCAGTGCGAAATTTACTAATGACTTCTTTTTGTTCATTCTGTAGAAACATTTTAATAAATTAAATTTTGTGATGCTAAACACATTAAAATCTTCTAATTAGAGGAAGAAATAATAAATTGCAACTGGTCAGTGTAAATCAAAGGATTAGATCATACATGGATTTGTTGCCATCTGTTTTTGGCATTGAACAAAGACATAATGGTGAGACAACATTTGATTTCCAATCTGGGATTACCACACAATAACAAAAATATTTCCATCATCCAGTCTGGAGGTGGGAAGACTATATTTTATGCCAAGGAAATAAACTGATGGGTGACTCCAGAGGAAGAAAGGAGGAGCTGTCGGTTGAGAAGAGAATATGACAATCAGAAAATAAAATGGGCTTTTCCCCCACTACATTAACTTCAGAATCTTTAATATTTAGAGGATAAGATGCAGAGATTCTTTGATATATTGTTTTCAGTTACAGACAAAATGCACACTTATATGCATTTGGTCACTTTAAGAACCATTTGAGTGAGAAGCTATGGAATATTCCTAAAAGGACACAAGAGAAACTGAAAACATTGGCTGCATCTAGGGAGGGGAGCTGGAAGACCAGAGGTCAGTGGTATGCCTTGTGCCTTATTAATTTTGAATGAGGTAAATATATTCTTGATTCAAACGGATAATATAAATAAAAATAAAAGAAGAGGTTATACAACTGTAATTAAAACTATTTTCAAATGAAAAAAGTCTGAATTTTGAAAGTCAATATAAATAAATTAAAATACGCCCTCTTATCCTTACATGGGAGAAATGAGTGAGCACAAACCTAGCTTGATATGGACAATGTGGTTTTATTTTCATAACCACTCTCATCAAAGCTGTTGGTCCAGTTGGCATTTGGTGCACATCCACACTGTGTTTTGCCCCCATACATTAAACAAAAATAAAGCTGCCAGACCAAAACTATGTTCTTCCATCCCCTTCCCTTTCTTCTCAGAGGAGCGTGAGTCCTTAGTTGACTCCTAACTGTTGGAGGACCCTGTAGAAAGGCCTCTTTTGAGTCTTCTCCGAAAATTTCTCCCTCCTGCCCTCATATCTCCCGATAAAAACTTACATGTCCTTAGGTTTTAGTAGAAGATGCCTGTGTCTTAATTTGAAGGAGTAACTTTAATAACAAAAATTCCAGACAGTGTCAGATCTTCAAGTCACATCACGTAGATGCCTAACACCATTGCTAAGGAGTTTGTCCACCCCAGTTTACAAGGTGAGGATGCAAGGAGTGGGGAAGGAAGGGAATATGTTCTGAATTTTGGCACATAGCCCCTAGGTTTGAAATGAATAAGGAGCAGAAAGTAGCTTGAACATAGGCTTTTCATTTGCACTCTACGTCTTTTTAAAGAGAAGCTTAGCTGTCTTACAATGAAAGTCATAATGCTAAAGCTAATATAAAAGAAATTTAAAAACAGAACTCATAAGAATCAACACAGACGCTGTGAGACTAAACTTGAATTTTGCCTGCTAGCTTTCTGGAAGCTAAGGCAAAAAGAAAAACATACTAAGCAAACTACGTCTCATCAAAAAGAAGGAAGCAAACTTGTTACCTAAGGAAAATAATACTTTCTCTGGCATTAATTTTATTGGCAGTGCTCACAGGAGTGCACGTAGAGGGTATATAAAGAGTTGTAGTAACCATTTCAAGAATTTTTTCCCAGCAAACACTGAAACAGAATTAATTTGCTCCATTGGCTTGAATAGTGATAACTATAATAGAAAGGAAGTATTCATTTGTCCAGAAAGACTCAGGTCAATATGACCTTATCCCTCAGAAGAATATTTTACTCTAACAAGACATCATTGCTTTATGCATGCTTGTTATGTCTACAAGTGCCTTTTTTTCTTACCCGTGTTTTTTACTATGCTCACAGTAAGCAGCATGTAAACAAAATAAAACAAAACACCTTAAAAAGGAAAAGAAAACCTACTTATCAGAATCCAAAATCTCTAATGTATCAAATTCTTTAATTTTTCCAAGTTTCCCTATAGGTCTCGTTCTATGTAAACGTATTTTGCATAGTTCTAGTTATAATGCACACATTTTTGTGAGAGTTTGAATTTTCCACTTGATACTACATTGCAATCATTTCTGAACTTTGTTATTAAGTTTACCTGTCACTCATTTTTGCAAGGGAAACTTAGAAAGTTCTTCCAATTATTATGTGGGAAAAATGACTCCTAAAACAACATGTAACCTTTCAAAAACCACAGATTTGGTTGCTATTAGACTTAGATTTTATTTCAAGAACACATGTTTTATCCTGTAAATGTATTTGTGGATAGTGAGAGGATTGGTAGAAAAAGACTAAAAACAATTTGAGAAGAGTAATAACAGCGTAAGAAAAGAAGTTCAGGCTGAGCTCAGTGGCTCATGCCTATAATCCCAATACTTTGGAATGCAGAGGCAGAAGGATGGCTTGAGCCCAGGAGTTTAAGACAAGCCAGGGCAAGATAGTGGGACCCCTTTTCTACAAAAAAGATAAAAAAATTAGTTGGGTGTGGTGGTGCACACCTAGAGTCCCAGCTGTTTGGGAGGCTGGGGCTGGAGGATTGCTTGAGCCTAGGAGGTCAAGGGTGCAGTGAGTCTTGATCATGCCACTGCTCCTCAGCCTGAGTGACAGAGGGAGACCTCGTCTGAAAGAAAAGAAGAAGAGGAGAAGAGAAGAGAAGCGGATAAGAGAACAGAAGAGAAGAGAAGAAGAAAAGAAGAGAAAGAAAAGAAAAGAAGTCCAAAAGGATATTTATACCTGTGTCATGGGTTTGAACTCACTGCTGTGTCCAGCTCCTATCAGATGATGGGCTTTGACTCCTACTTCAGCAAATTTTTCATTTTCGGTAATCCATTGGGAAAGTGCATATGCACTCTGTCGTGTTTTTGTAAAGATTATTCCTCGTGCTGATTCCTCAGTCCTAGTATATTGCTCCATTATGGTATTTCTTAATTTGGTCAGCTTTTCATTTTCATATTCTGGGTTTTCAGCCAGTTTTTTCAACATTTTATTGTTTTCTTTAAGAAATAATTACAGTTGATATGTTAACAAGCTTTATTTAGCCATTCCACAATGTATAGATATATCAAACATTTTGTACACCAAAAAAAATCCAGTTTTGTTGATTAAAAATTAATTAATTTTAAAACTACTTGAAAGAAAAGTTTAGTAAAGCATACAACAAATTACACTAGAAGGTTTCATGAATTGTGGCTCATCTACAATCTTGCACTATATCTAATAATTAGGATGGTTTAATAAATAAATTCATTACAATTGTTTTGGCAATAGAACTGAATGACCAAATGACTGACTGTGATCATACAACTGGTAGTTAATCTGG
Organism: Colobus angolensis palliatus; assembly: GCF_000951035.1. NCBI lineage: Eukaryota > Metazoa > Chordata > Mammalia > Primates > Cercopithecidae > Colobus > Colobus angolensis. The sequence continues at coordinate 2,844,760 of NW_012115810.1, read as the reverse complement.
TCATATAATTAGAAATAGTTCCAATCTGAGTGGGATTTTGTCTTTCAAAACATATTTCTCTTTTTGGAGAGCTTATGAGAAGCAGTAACTTCATGTTGAAAAGGTAAATGGATGAGACCATTTGAATCTTACCAAAAAATAAAGTCATGAGAAATCTATCTGTTTCATCCAGTTTCAAAGGTTTCCTTAAATCATCCTCATCTTCATCACCATCACAATACTCATCATCACCACCCTCATCACTATCATCTTCTGTGACTGCAAACTTCTTATCTTTCTCTTCATTATAGAAAGTTTCAAGATGATTATATGCATCTATCATTCGAATTGTGTCATTAATTTGCAGGGCCTCATTGTACTTCCTCAAATGTTCTGCACAAACACGGTCTTTGCGATTTCCTTCTTTTGCAGCTGTGAAAAAATATATTATGTAAGTGAAATAATAAGCATATAAACCTCCTAAAATTGTGCCATGGACTTGAATATATTTATGTTACTAACTCCAAAACTGGCTTGGTTTTAAAATGGGCAAGTTAAGGCCCAAAATGTGTCCTGAGCTCTGAAACAGGGCAAGTTTTCCAACTCCTAGACTTGCTGCTTGAGTTCTGCCTGAGCAAAAACATGTAGCTGATGCACAGAGGAATGGCATGAAAATATGTTAGTTGAGTTTGCCTTTGGAGACAGAGCTATTAATATTTATCTCAATACCTTAAATATACAATAAATATAAGACTCTGGAGACAAAGAGAAAATTGGATAATATTGGAATCTCTTTTCTTAGAAAAGGAATTAGAACATGTTTATTATACTTGTCCTACACAGAACACAGAAATTCTATTTGGAACTACTTTTGCTTTTAATTTCTTGGGGGAATCTGTGATATAGTCATCTGAAATCTTGGCATAAACATAGGATAAACTGTTAGGTCCAAACCTAAATTACCTTTTTTTTCCATTTGAATGGCCCATTGTTCATAGGGTTGAGTTCCAAAATCTGACATTGGACTCATTTGACAATAAGTTTGAATCCTTGTCATTATTTCTAGAAGTTTCTCTTTAAATGGATCCTAAAAATAAAGTACACACTTATTTTTATATATTCTTATTGTTAAAAGAATAACATTACTTTTGTTAAAATAATTTCTAGGTTATAATAAATCTGATTTGGAATCTTTGTTTAGACAAAGTAACAGGTTAGTGTCCCATCACTTGTCTGTACATTTATTTTTGTCAGCTTCTCTTTTAAGTCTGCCATCAAGCCACACCCACACCAACACCTTGTTACCTCTGCTGTAATCTCCAACTTAAAAAGTTAATGAAAGTAAAGTTAATGAATGATATAAACCTTGTATGTTAAAGGTAACTTAGAAAACACACATTGCATTAATGCCACAATTATTTAGAAAGCTTACAATGTAATTTAAGAAACATTCCCCCTTTGTAAAACTGGGTTTCAGTATTATTTCGACCAAAATAAAAAGTTGAAGTACAGTCTGAATAAAAGCCAGAAATAAAGGAGTGCATGCTATATGATTCCATTTATATAAAGTTCAGAATCAGTGAAAACTCATTTTTGTTTGAGAAGTCAAGATAGTGGTGACCCCTGGGGCATGGTGACTGGAAGGGGGAACCAGGAGCTTTTGGGGTACTGGCAATGTGTCGTCTCTTGATTTGGATTTTGTTTACATATGTGTATTCAGTTTATGAAAATTCAGCAATCAGTACACATATGCATTTGTACTTTTCTGTATGTATGTTATGCTTCAAAGTATCTAAAAAATTAAAGTAAGTTTAAAAAATGGCAAATTCTTTTAAAAATGTACCTGAGAAATGTAGTTTTGAAAATCTTAATGAGTAGAAATATGCATTTAAAATTATCATTTAAAACCAAATAAGTAACAAAAAAGGGAAAGTGAATAAAATATATTCAACTGTAATAGCACAGCTGGAAGAGATAGCAGTCTTTTTTAGAATTAAAAAAAAGAGATATACGGAGGCTAGTTACTAACATTGGTTTAGTGCCTACTATATTTCAATCTTGTTTTATCTACTATTCATATATCATATCATTTGATCCCAACATTCTTATTTTCAATGGTATTATCAAGTACATATGGCCAGAATTTGTAACGCTTTCTAAATTTTACAAAATAAAGTATTGACATAATTTACTGGCCATAATGTCCAAATTGACTCTCAGTTTATTTTTATAATTCCTGAAAAATTCATCAGAAAGGTATCATTAAAGTAAATATTTCACTTCTTTACCATTGCACTGTTTTCCTAAGCAAGTAAATATGCAAGTATGCAAATTAGGTAGGATTCCCATTATCATGGCCAAATGTAATTTGATAGCAACAAAATGGCTCTGTGGCATATCAGAAAATCAATCCTGGAATTCACCAAGAAAATTAAAAAGGCTAAAACGAACTGTCATAACCCCTCCAGCTTAGTTATACAACCCCCTGCTCATCGCCCCCCACTGTCCCTCATAACTCATATGTAGCAAATAATGAATGAGCTATTCCTCATGTAAATTAGCAAACTAAAAGAGGACTAGAGGGGAGAATTCACTGTAGTGCTTCACTGCCTAACATCAATTAAAAAAAAACCCTGAAACTTGTTTGCTAAAATTTTTAAATAATATTGTTCAGATGGTCAGTATAAAATAGCCTTTGCCATCTTTCAACTGAATGTGGTATTGCCAATCAAATAGATATAAAACGTTGAGCACATACTTCTCTGGTGTCATCTGCAATTGCAAACTTCTTGCATGGCTCCTGTATTTGGTTTTTCAGTTGATCAAGGTTTTCTTTAACAGTTTTAATAGTAAATGCATCAAGATTGGCACATAGCTGGAAAAGAGACATTTTTTAATATTTATGCAATTATTTTTCCCATTCACTTTATTCAGTGTAGAATTATTTTTCATATAAAAAATATGTGGCATTAAATTGTAGTATAAATATGTAGTACAAAATTTCATGCAAGTAATATGTAGCATTGCTTGCTAAATATAGCATTTTAACATTGTTTTATTATGGATCTTACTAACCAACAATCAGTAACATTTGTCCAAATACAGGAAAAAGGAGCTTCTAAATCAAGTTGGTGGATAATTCCAGAGAAAAAGGTGTATTGATATTCATTCCTTAAATTCCATTTTCCAGGTGGAAAACTGACATGGAAAGAGTATAACAATTTACCATCATTGACAGAGAATGATTTTGAGATAACCAAGTTACATGAGGTATGTCAAAAATCATCTTGACATCCATGGATCATACTACCACCTTCTTCTACACATAAAGCAGGCAATGCAAAAGCTGGGAGCATCCTCAGCCTTGTTTCTGGATTATTAGACTGGAATTAGTCCTTAATCCCAGTAATAAATTATATTTTGGAGTCTATAATTGCATCTCTGAATGTTGTGTCTACTCTACATAATTTGTGTTGAATTCAACTTGAAGTAAGGGACTTAAAATTCAAATGCAATTGCCTTGGTACCAAAATACTTCTTGGGCTACTATGATTTATTTAACACTCAAGTTTAACAGTAGTACTGTACGCGGTGTTACCATTTTGGGGCCGCTGACAAGCTCATCTTTAAAGATCTTCATATCCCTATTTCCCTTTGATTTGAATTACCTCGGTTCCTAGAATCACATATGAAACACAGAAAACGTAGTTTTGAAACTCTTAGAGTAAGACTTTATCATGTGTGACAACGAGAAACTTTCACGGTTTATGCATATTTCTATATCAAGTAGATCATTAAGTTTAACTATAAGAGTAGATGTTCAAAGAAGGCATTCTATTTGTCTCAACTTCGCATTAATTATATCACTCTCCATCATTTTTATGATATTGTTTTGTGTCATTGATATTTATTAAGGCATATTCGTATTTTATAGAAGACTTAGTATATTTATTGTACTAAAGCAAACAGATTTCACTTAACTCATGATCACAACACTTGAACTCAACCTTATTGAACAAGACCAAGAAGTCCTGGCATTTGTTTTAGCTTTGCTTTCATTGGTTATACATAAAATTATGACTTACTTTTAAAATGTGTTCTTCGGCTTTAGCTTGCTTTGTGGCCCCTCCAACACCAGGTGAAGCTGTTAGTCCCAGTATCTGAGGAAGAGGAATCACTGGTTTGTTTTCTTTCTTGAGTCTATTGTTTTTCAACTTCTGCATCAAATAATGCCTCATGATGTTATTATACACTGCTTCTTTGTTGGTGTGATGACATTCATCAATGATGATGAGGGAAAAGTCTTCAAAGAAAATTCAAAGAGTTCATTTCTCCATACCAGCACACTACAGTGAGAAAATAACTTTAGACCAGTAATTGAGCTGCCTTGGGGGTGCCTTCTCTTGGGCAGGACACAAGAGCAATCCACTTCCAGTTTTCAGGAGGGAGATCCAACTACACTAGCACCTGTACACATAGAAGTTCATATATACTAATCATGAAACTCCCTGTTAGATATTCTCCTTCTTTAATAGATAAGATTCAGAAAGTTTGCAGAGCTAAAAAGCATTAGATGTGGAATTCACATCCTGGCTTATTATAAAACAAATCTCAGGATTATACTTTTGTTCTTTAATAAAATATTTAATTTTAGGTTGGTGAATTTTATTTTTATTTTATCAAGTGAAAACCACACTATTTAAAGAGGGAAAATTTTGCCTTGTTTTAACATTGCATTTAGTTACTATAAATTATTTTTACTTTTTTCCCCTTCTTTATCCTACGTTCTCATCCTATATCCCACAAAACACAAGGTTTGTATTTTTATTCTATGTTTCCTGGAAGCAGATCTAACAACATTCACTAGCAAATAAAGGAACTTGTCAGAATAAATGGAAAGTTCAGCGAGTGCTTGCCTTAATAATGGTATTCTTATGCAGAATAAAGTAGTCTAATTAAAAACTTATTTTTTTGTTTCCTCCAGGAAGTAGAAGGATTTTAATAAAACCATAAGCAATAAAAGACAATTTAAACCAAAGTTAATTTTTATAGACATTTAAAAAATTAACAAATATAGACTTGTTATCATTAATATTACTATTAATTTTTTTTAAAAAATAAACATTTAAACTGACCTGACAATTGAACACCAGCATCTTCTCCATTTTCCAAGTTTAAGAGGGAATTTTCAAGGATTTGAGCTGTACTGATAATAATATCACACGACTTGACAACTTCTGGAAATGATATTTTCAGTTGGGTATCACCACTTAATCCAATAACACGATACCATTTCTTCAAAAATGGTTTGAACTCCTTGTGGAAGAGCTGTTCAACTAACAGTACCTTAAAAAAAAGCGCGAAGATTTTTTAAAAGAGAGAAAGTTAGTCAAAGCCAAAGGTGTGTTGATCAGAGGCTTGTTTGGCATCCAGCAATAAAAGAGGTATTTACATCATCGGTGAATCAGGCATAACAACTTTCTCATCATTCCTTTCATTCATCTGTCAATAAGTATTTATTATACCCTTGTTAGGTATAGGCATTTATGTCTGGGACATAAAGATGTTTAAGATATGGTTGACAACTTTGAGGAACTCTGTCTAGCTGAGCATACAGACCAAGACTAAACAAAGCAAGACAAATTATTACAACACAATGTAATAATGCACCCCTAGAAAACACACAAAGTGACAGTTAAGACAAGAAGCAACTGACCACTCAAAAAAGGGGAATTTGAAGGAATTTGAATCTAGTAAGCCATGAGTCAGTGAAAAGATAAACTGAAGCTAAGGTTGAATAAAAAATACATTTTTAAATTTGTAGAACAGGGCCAGGTTATAAAGGGCTACAACCATCAAGCAGAGTATTTTACATGTAGTATAACAGTTTACAGGATCCCTACAAGTTGTACTGCTGAAGTGATTTATTCCTGTTGTTTGTTTTGGATTAGACCAGAAGCAACAGGCCCACAGGACTTGAAGAATGAGGGAACCACAAGTGAGGAGTTAGAGCATTGACTAGGAGAACAGATGTGAAGTGAAGAAATGAGCTGCTGAAATAGCTGTGATGGCTGAGCAAGAACAAACCCACAAGTAGACTTGGCAAAAGAAGTGGAAACTTCTGGTCCTTTTCAGCTGATTCTGTACATTGTAACATCTGCTAAAGGTAGCTGGGTTGACACCTCAATGCTACACATTACTAGTCACTCAAAATACCTTCTGGATTAGGGGAAAAAATACAAGGCCATCTTGAAGGTCATACCCTAGAAAGATTTATGCAATGGAAGCCCAGCAGTGTACAATATGGCAAATGGAGAGTTGGCAAGAAGAGTTTCAAGGGCAAGCTTCAAAGAATGCCCATTATATTCTTCACTCTTCATATTTCTACTGGAAATGCAATCAGTGGTTATCTTTCTCCTAGTCTGTAGGGTTTGTGGTATTCATCTTTTTACTTGAGGTAAGCCCCACTTAGGTGTTACATAAGGAATGGTTGATCCCCCTGGCTCAAGGGAACACCTTATGAAGAACACTGGTTTACATTGTTATTTAGTGGAAATGATGGAGGCTTCCAAAAGTAGATGTCTGGGGGGCTAGAAGAAGGGGTGGGGAAGAGTTAAAATGAAATCCATAAATTCTAATGAAGCAAAGTGGACTTAAAATCAGTAATTAAGTTGGTGAGTGGAAAAGAACATTACCTAACCACAAGGTGGAAAGGGTAGAAAGAGTAAGAAGAAAAACTTTCACTTCGTTCCTTTCTTTCTTTCTTTTTTTTTTCCAAAGTAAAGTCTCTCTGATCTACCTGTTACAAAAACACTTGAGAAGTTTGGAAAATGCTGACTCCTAAGTCCCACTCAAGAATTACTGAATCTAGGGACCATCTATGGGGACAGAGGCTTGAAACTTTCACTTTAATGACTTTTAAGCCTTTAAAATTTGAGAGCCATGGTTCTACTCTTCTCTCTCTCTTCCACAAAGCCATTCCTGAATCATTTTCTGGAAGTATTCTTTCCATTCCACTTATGCAAGACAGAAGACTTCTGAGGAAAAGAATGGAAATTAAGTTTAGTGGAAAGAGATAGCATGATGGAGAAGGAAGAAAGCCCTGAAAACAGCTACTCTGGCCACTTACTTCTTGTATACCTTGGACAAGGTCTGAATCATCTCAATGCTCTCATTTTCCAGATTAGTAAAATGAGGATAATGTTAACCTATTATAGGGTTGTGAAAATGAAATGAAATAGAGGGTGCCATATTGTCAGTACTAAAATTTCCCTGATATTTCACCCATCCTTTTATTCTAGAAGGAGGGTGCAGTGGCAAAGGAAGACCAGTCGACTCAGAAGATAAAAGTTCATGTCTCATTTCTGTTGTTTCTTGGCTGGATCATCCCTGAATTGCCAATTAAAGTCTTGAAACTGCAGTTTTCTGATAGGAAAAAATGAGAATAATAAAGACTACCTTATGGGGTTGCTGTGTAGATTTAATAAGATAATATATTTGAGAGTGCTTTATAAAGTACAATAAAATATTAATTATCATATTATCAACATATATCTCTCATCTCTCTTCTAGACTATATTCCTTGAGGACAAGATCTGAATCTGATTTGTCTTTAAATACACTCATGCTGAATGATTTAATTAAGAATCTCTGTATTATGGAGTGACATTGCACCACAAAATTCTGCCCATAAAAGGTGAGTCAAAAATCTTCAAAAGAAGCAGCACCTTCTGATGTACAGAACAAAAATAAGTTGTCACAGGAGATAGCAGGTGCTGGAAATCCTGATACTTGCTCTGGGTGGTGTTGACTTCCTACTGAAGGACACAGAGAAAGCCAGATGCAAGTCTGACATGGCTAATTGGGAGGTGTGTGGTCCTCTTGGAGCGTTTTCCTGAGATGTGACAGAGTGCCTGCCAAGACTAATCAAACCCAACTGCTACCCACTTCTGCTGAATCATATGGGGCTGCATTGCAGCATCTGAAGGAACCTGGGATTTATCTCTCATGATGTTGAAGCCCTAGATAGGAAATGGAAAGTCTGGGAACACAGGTGGTGTTTTCATTTCTCTCTGCATTTGAAGGCTATAACTTTGGAAAGGACGGAGGAAGGGAGATGAAAGTAAATGGTTTTAAAGAACAGCATTTCTCTTTTCTAGATCAAGGGTAACAATATCTTGTTGTTGTGCCAAACACAGGATTCAGGTTACATAGACTTATTGGGCCAAAGGTGTTCTGACTCAATCAAAAAGAATTAAAACTGAAATTAATTTAAAATTCAAAAAGATGGTATAGTAAACAATTATGACATAGATGGAAGAATTAGTGGAGGGATTTCTAGTAATTCTAAGGAGAGAAATGATAGAAAAGCGCTAAGGAATTAGAGTCAAGTCCCCAGGTGTCCACACAACAATGCAGTGAATGTGAATAATTAATAAGGATCAATTAACATTTAAACATAGCCATAAATGTGCATTCCTAAGAATCACCTAGATCCAGTGCAATGAAAGATTCCTGGCTAGAATATAGCATTGAGAGGAGAAGGGAATATTATAGAAAGAAAGATGCATTAGACACATACAAAAATATGAGACTTGAAAAGATCAATAGTTAAAGAAATAAACCTAAGTATTTGAATTTAGGCTCAAAAACTGACTGCACAAAAATTAAGAATGTTCTACTTTAAGAGATTTTCAAATAAAAAAGAACGGCAGATTTTGAATTTATGACAAGGTCCAGATAAGTCTGTGGATGCCAGAGGCAAACACAGTCATAAGCTGAGTGTCACATCTCATCTGTTCTACGCTCTGTACTGGTAAGATCTTATCTGTAGTATTTTGTGCAACTCTGGACACCGCATTTAAGAGTGTCCTAGAAAAATGTCTGAAGGAGTATGAGCACTAGGAATGATGACAGGTTTAGAAACCATGTTATGTGGAAAATAGTTAAAGGAACTGTGGACATTTATTCCAAGGGACAAAAAAAAAATGTAACTTAGGAGCCACATGATACTGCCTTCTCGATGTGAAGGGCTGTCATTAGACTGGAAAATTAAGACTTCGTGTGGTTGCAGAGGAAGGAACTCTAACCGGTGATTGGTGATTGTGGGATTCCAGAGAAACAGATTTGGATGAATACAAATAGGGCTTTCTAACAGTGTCAGTTGTTCAAAGAATGGCTGTCTTGTTAGAAGGGGGACCTCCTTGATATTAGGAAGTTACCCTGTAGAAGTGAGAGAACCATTCTGCAAAGGAAGAAAACTGAATCTCAAAGCCCCTTTTCAACTCTAGTAGCCTATGACCCCGTGACCAAATAAGGGAAATAAAAGAAGTAGTTGAATTAAAACTAACTCCTAGATGTGGGGGCTGCATGCTTTGGAGGAGGTGGTATTACTAACAAAGAGACAGGTAAATGGGGAAGAAGAGCCTTTGGGAGGGTAGATGGTGAGGCTGAGTTTGAGAAAATGGCAGATGCTCAAATGGTTTCAAAATTATCAGTTTAAGTAGCTTTGAATCCAGTTAACCTGGCTCTTTTCTCTGGACTTGGCACTTAAGAGCCTCTCTGATTATGTTACTCAGTTTCATGACTTATGAAGGTGAAGAGAAAGGAGCAGGAGAAAGCTAGTATTTCAGAGTGAAAGAAAGAGTCATTACTAGGCCATATATAATCCAACTGAAATTTCAGAGCAGGGTAGTTATTATTTCGTTCATTTTACAGATTAAGAAATTAAAGTTAGAGAAGTCACTAATTTGTCTAATTCAAACTACCAGTAGGTAGAAATAGGATTCATACCTATTTCATTAAAATAAAAAATAGTATCCTGTACAAAGGGAATATATGCAAGGTTATTGGCAAACAAATTTGAATGTGTCACCATTACTAGCAAAAGAAATAAAAGTGTTTTAATAGTGAGTATACAAGTATAAAGGAGAGCTCTTTGGACCCAGCAGATGCACACAAAATGCATTTGGAACTACATGATAGAAATCATTCAAATCATGGATTCTAAGTACTGAAAAACAGGATGTAACTAAAACTTTTAGCATAATAGAAATAAAAAATAGAATATTTTACAGTCTACTGCTTTTTTTAATAAAGGAATAGATAAGAATGAAAAAAAGACTTTCTGATGGAGGAAAAGTATACTCATTTTTGTTCCATAAAATAGTAAATATTCATATCCCCAATTCATATATTTATAAATTAATAAACTCATTTATCTGAATAAAGCTCAAATAACTAGATTTTGTTCTACAGGGAAGCAGACATATTTACTTATAAAGATGGCCTTCAAATATCATAAGATATAAATTATTGAAGGAAAATTTCAGTTACATTTAATGTAATATGTGTGTGTATATATATATATGTATATATGTATATGTGTGTGTGTGTGTGTGTATATATATACTTCTTGAGCATTTTAAAATCTATTTAACTTGATTTAGACACCAAACATTCACTTAATTTTATCTCCAAACTGCATTATATGTATTATGGATAAAGAGGACTTGCCATCTTTGACTAAGGGTCAACAGCTAAAGAGAAAGTAAAAAACAATATTTGATCCTTGATTCCAGTGATATTTTGGGGTCATTCATATTCATTTGCAATGATAAATTTGCCAGTTAACCTTAAAGTATATCTGGGTTAATATAACCTGTGACCAGATAAGGGAAATAAAGGAAGCAGATGAATCAAAACTAACTCCCAGGTTTTGGGGCTGCATAAGTTATAGCTATTTGGTATAATGTCCTAGTTTTATTGGAAAATTTCTGTTTTTAGGTTCATCACTTAGATATTACATATACCTAAAAAGGATTAAAAATAAAATAAAGAGCTTATTTTGACATTACTTTTAATTAAACTGAACATGTGTGAGTCAATGCCACAAATGCCATCATGTAAAAGTTTCAGAATAATACAATGAAAATGAACAACTAATGTTATATGTTCTTTGAATACCTTATTGACAAGAACTATAACTTTTCCAGGCTCAGATGCTTTTTTCTTCTTGTCTAAGTGATCCTTGGCAATGTAAACGGCTACTCTGGTTTTTCCACTCCCTGTAGGAAGGCAGATGATGATATTCTTCCCTTCCAAGGCTGGTTGGGCAACTTCCATTTGGTAAGGCCTGAGCTGGAGTTCTGGCTCCGGGGATGCTCTTGCTGCCCCATTCTCTTCATCTGAAGAAGATCGAAAAGAAAAATAAGAGAAGGGACAACAAAATAACAGAGCTTAGGAAGCCTGAAACTGAACGTAGGCTTCTTGTGCTTTAAACTCCTTTTCACGTGTGGTCCAAACCAATTCATTTTCTCTTTTCTGTACCAATGAATGTCTGCTCTCTACATTTGCAGAATACAACCCAGGATCCCTCTCACAGAAGGAGTCTGGGGGTGTGGAGGTGCAAAGGGAGTCAACTGATTAGAGGACTGGGAAGGAGCAACATGGGGGAGTGTTTTTGCAGAGTGGGTGAAGCCAAGGCAAATCTGTAGAAAGGGCTGTGGTGCGGATTGGCAGGTATGGTTGTTAAGGCATCAGGCTTCCCATTTCTTTGTGGAGCCATTATGCCCTGCTTGTTTCACTTAGCCCTTCCACCTACAAAATCAAGAGGAGCTGAGAAAGTAGGAATCATTAGTCCTCCCAGTTCCGTATTTCCCCTTATTTTTTATTGAAAAGAAGGTATTACGGCTGATACTACTTTCTTTCATTTGTAGAAACTTTATCTGACAATCAAATACCAAAAAGCACACACACACAAACACACACACACACACAGACACCCTATCTATCTCAAGTTCCTTTTTCCATCTGAGGCAACTACGTTGTACATAAGTGATATTTAGAGAGTAGGGAAAAAATCTCTTCCTATGCTAGCCTTTAATTGGTAGGTTTCCCTTAAAAGGTAAAATATAATTTTGTTGGTTTAAACTAAATTATGACTAATTTTGCCATTTAGTTGTGACTTGTGATCTTTATTACTTCCTTATGTTTATGGCTCCAGATATTCCTACTTTTTCTAAAATCCAAAGTATAATATATTGAAAATATTTTCAATTAACATGGATTTTAAATTTAAAATACTGATAAAGTAAGTTCTAACATAAACTTAATGAATATTAAAATAAAATTATTATAATGTATCTTGTTTTAGATAGAATATATTTTATTTAGAAGTGACCATATTAACCTATATTACCAGGGGAAAAAGATCTAAAAATGCATAGCTTATAACGTGAAATGAAGTAAAACAAATATTACACCAATTTAAAAGCCCATCTTATGCCTTATATAATTACAAGAAAAAAATGAAATAACAGTATTTATCAGTATTTCATCACACATGAAATAACTTATTTTTCTTATCAATGATTGCAATAAAACTAAACTAACATAGTCCCATTAACTTCAAAAAAACTTGCTGATGGCTCCATTTCAGCCCCTGGATAATTCTATCTGAGTGGGTTTTAACTTGTTGTGATAGTACTATCTGAACAGGTAGGAAAATTCACACCAAATTCCACTTAGGATCATCTACTAACCTGGCAGGAAATTTGCCTTCTGTATGGATGAGTAAAAGCAGATGCAATACATTTAAGCTATCATTGGATCATCTGCTGATTCATTCAATATGATTTTTATGAAAAACTCATTTAAAATTAAAATTAAAAACGCATTTAAAATAGACCTTTATAAGTTTCCATGCTTGTTTTGAACTCTACGTTATTTACAATAAGTCATCTTGTATTATATTTATGTAAGGCTCTGATTTATTTAAGAACAATGTTACCCCCCTGTAGCTTTTATAGACTATCAAAACTCTGATATTTCACCTCTATTAAGATCATTTATCACCTAACTTTTCCAAAAGAGCCAGTATATTTGCAGAGGAAGATGCATTATAAAGTGTCCAAACAAAGACCCAGAAATTTACTACCACTAAATTTTTATTTGATCTAGGAAGTTTGTTAAATATATCAATAAATCCTATTTGTTTAATTTCATCTGAGGTACATTTTTGCATAGATTTTAAGAATACTAATAAAATGCTGCTTCCTTCATAATAGTTGCAGAGTAAACTATTAAAAGAGTACATTTTAATAATGATTTCCCCCATTTTTCATGCTTACGACTATATCCTTGGATAAGAAATATTAACAAGAGAAACATATAGTGATTTCCCAAGTCTCTTTCCCGAGAATATAGAACCAATGAGTAAAATATTAATATTACTCATGCATTCTAAACATTTATTATGCTGATACATTTAAGAAGAGTTAGAATGTTAAAAGGATTATTGTGTTTACAATTTAACTTCAGAACTGAAGTCATGGGGTTTTACTGCTACTTAAGTAGGCATGTACCACAAATTTATTCTTCAGTCAACATTGACTGGACACCTATTATGTGCCAGGCACTCCCAATAATATAGTTGTTGTCTTGAAGGACTTCAGAGTCTGGGGCACTCCACTGCTGTTACATACACAAAAATACCTGGTTAGACAGATAGCTCAATAATCTTCCATATTTTTGATTTAAGACTAGGAGATTTGATAGGTGGCCCTAAGTTTAAAAAGAAGCACAGTGTGGATACAGAAAAAAATTAGAGTTGGATTCAATGTGAGACTAGCATCCAAAGAATAAAAGCTGGGTGAGTGCTAAATATTCAGCCTGATTCTTGCCTTATCACATCCTCTGACATAGGGATGGAAGAATTTATCCACAGAAGCAATGAAAAGAGAGTTTTCTCTTCTCTGTCACCAGAAGGAGAGAACTGGGCTGGTATCAATGAGCCAGAAGCCAATTTCTTTTATAAAATAAATGTTTGGGTTTTTGTTTGTTTGTTGTTTGTTTGTTTCTGGCTTTCTCTGAAAAGCATAATCAATTAAATGAAAATAGCATTTAAAATATGCACAAGCTTGAATAACACTGTGCCCTCCCTATACAACAAGTATTGATTAAAGACTTAAAATTATATTATACCATATAAATGGTCAAAAAAGAAAATCAAATAAGGCTTAAATAATAATATTCTATTGGAACTACACCATGTGGCAAATTTCATTCTCACATTGATTTTGACAGCTGAGTTATTCTTGGAGAGAAAAGGTCTGTCACTGCATGTGTTTGAAATCTACAAAGTATTCCTTTACCTATAGTATGTAACCACAGAAAAATACACCATTCCAGCTGGACAAATATTAATAGGCATTATCTTGAAATAGTAAGGAAACACTTTCTACATATCAGGCCAATGCGTATTGCCAAAAACATTGCCACTTTTTGAGAGGCAGTATATCTTTCTGAAAATGGGAAACAGAAAAAAAAAGTCTTTCATAATATAATTAGAAAACTTGTACTTTAAAAGTATCGGTAATTATGTTTACTATGGCATAACACTTCCACAAAGGAACAGAATATGACTGCTTTAGGTCACACCTTATAGCCCATATATGATCTCTGGAGGAGGAGGAAGGACATATAGAATAAAGCCCCTTCTGATGTCAACCTCAAAGATGAAAACACAATTGCAGATTCTGTAATATTTTTCAGTGCCTCAATATGTGTTTAACAGTTCACCAATTTATCCAAACCTCCTTTTGAATTGATTCCTATTTTAGCTTATACCAGGCACTTGTGGGCAAGGAATTTCATAATTTTACCATTTCAGAAATTGACTACCCACTAGGCAAAGTAATTCTTTGCTCCTAAGTGCTGATCCATCTAGAACTTCAAGAGGTGTTCTTTCAAATGTGTTTGTCTTCAAAAATGTATTTGCCTTTGAAAATGTATTTGCTTTTCAATAGTAGATTGCGTTCAGATTTATCATGTGTTTCATGCCACATTGAGGACTAAAAATCAGCAAATACATTTGTTAACAGCTCTAAATAGGCAAGATGCCCTGCACATATAAGGTACATATTAAATATTTATTGAATGAATGGATATTGTTGAAAAGCCCTTACTTAGACGAATGAAAATTAGCATGATCTCCAAAAACTTTAAACAACCTATAAAGATGTTAAATATTAGCTAGAGTATCTATTTTGAGTTCTAGCATAGCATGTAATAGAAATGTTAATTATTAAATTGAACAATTTTATGACAAGGATAGAAAAAACAAATATAATCCACAGAAATAAGCACATGGCAAGAACTCAATAAACACTGACTGAATTGAACAGAAAATGAATTCACCCTTTTAAATGAAGATTAAAGTTGTGAATGACATTTGGTGAATTGGGTTTCCTCAAACTAATTTGTTCTAAGGGATTCAGGAGTGTCATTGTGATAAAAGGATATATGAAAAAAGAGGTGCTACAATCTAATTTGGAAAACATTTAGGATTGATGACCATCTTTCTATAAACTATTTTGCCGCCTTAGGCCTCTTGTGGATATCAATTTTTTTAATTCTTCTGACAATGTAGGATAATCTGAATTACGTAATATATTCTTAGGGGAAACAACTCAATCACAAATGAAGAATAAAGTAATTTGTTTCTTAATTTATCATTTTTCCAATGCTTCTTAGCTGGCCCCTTGCAAAGCATTTTCTTTTTGTTTGTGATTTGTTCATTTTAATTGTGAAATACTTCAAACACTTAGACAAATATAGAAAGCTATATAATAGACACTCACTAACCCATCACTACATTTAATAATGTTAACATTTTAGCTTAGTAGTCGTCATGGAAATACACACTCAAAGAAAAGAAAGAAACAATTTGAAATCTATCAGACTAACAAATCAGGAAAACTGATAACAGAAAGTACTAATGAAGGTGTGGGGAATTAGGAAGAGGCACTCATCATTTATTGCTGGTAGAATATACAACTGATATGGAGAGTAATTTGAGAAAAACCTGGTAAAATTTTCATTTAGTGACTGAAATATTTTGCCTAATATCAAAAGATATTTATACAAATTTGGCTTCTTTTACTTATATATATAACTTCTAGTTAGTCATACTTCTCATATTGATAGTATCAATTTTTTATTAAAAATGTACTTTAATTTAAAAAGTAGAGTTTGGAAGTAAATAAATGTACCAAATTGAATACAGTCTATTTAAATGCAGTCAAATTAATTGAAACAGATCTCATAAATAAAATAGATGACATGACTCTATGGAATGTGGCATATGCCAGATCAAAAAGATATGTACTGGATCAAAATTAGAGAGTTTGGTTCTAAGACTTTTGTAAGTTACACTTTTAAAGAAAGTGAATGGCCTAGTTCCAAAACTATTTCACTGTAGAAAAGAATTGCTTTAATTGCATAAATACATTAGGGAGGGTATGAACAGCCCCCATGTTTCCACTATATGGCGTCTTATTTCACACTTTTTAAGGTTTACACAACAGTTAGGCAGTACCTGAATCACTTCCCATGGTGCCTGAATCACTGCCCATGTTGCTGTTATGTCCAAGACTTTCATCTAAGCAGCTGACACTTCCTTCTGCCAAACTTGTGTCTGATTCTGCAAAGGAAAACATTTTAAAATATTTTTAAAATATTTCTGAGAATAAACGTATTTTAACTGCACACCTCTACAGCACACAGTACATACAGTTCAATTCAAGTGGGGAAGGCACACCCAGACAATTATGAATAAAAGGTAAGCGCTTCTGGCAGGCTACATTAAAAAAAATCCACTATGGATGAGCAGCTGCTGGGTAGTGATTCAAATACATATTACCTACTTAAAGTACTACACATCCAATATGAGAGCTAAAACAAATTCCTAAGGGTTTGTAACTTTTGTTGTCCTTCTACATGTAAATGTCGCCCAAGAAAAAAATATTTAGGTTTGATATGTCTTCTAAACAAAAAGTAATACATAGAAACCTTTGAGCTCTTTTCATTTAAAATGATAGGGAATTAATAAAGTACAAGAAATTAATAAAGTACCTGGATCTACTGATCAGTTATGAAAATGATAGTTTGGCAATAAACATAAATGTAAAATCTCAAAGAGAATTTGTTCAAAAAGAATATCACTAAAGTCTGGCATCACAGTTGTACTAGAAGCTCATGTGAGGTTGGAAATAACTGTTTTTCTTTACTATAATTAGACTAAGCCTCTATCAAAGAGTTATGGTTAATATGGATGGATGGCAGTGCACATCCTTCATTTATGAATCCCGATATTCTGTTTTCAGAACTCAGGATCAATTCTTTTTGAAAACCTTCTTTCCCTCAAGAGAAGAATTCTTTTCTTACAGTTTATTTCCAAACACTTACACAATCTCATCCTTAAGCACCAGAACTATCATTAAACTGGTCAAAATAAAGCAATGGTGGTTACTAATATTGGCTTTGGAATCAGAAGGACTTGCAAAATTTGCTATTCACTTTGTTCCGAACCTAACAAGTTCCCCTTATTTTAAAATGAGGCTAATCCCACTTACTTCACAGCCCTTGATAACCTTTGAGTAATATTAGATACAATAAGCTCTTGGCACAGGACTTTAATTGCTGGTGATTAGAAAATGAAATAAAAATCAAGAAATGATATATTCCTAGGATAGGAGTTCCATTAATGTTCTTCTTATAATTAAAAATATTTTATAATATTTATGCTTAGATAATATTTCATCCTAAAGCCCCTTAACAGACCAATGAGGTAGCTCCTAGCTATTTAAAACTAGTTTGAGTGTCATATTTAGGGCTGGAAATAAAAATGGATGAAAAAATAGACACATAATGTGTTTTAATAAAATTCTCTGAAAAGAGATGATATAATACTCAAAACTGCAAATATTTCCTTTTCCTTAACTAGTTAATTTTTTCAAGTCAGCCATATTAAGGTATAATTTACTTACCAAAAAGAGTACTCTTTTTATGTTTATAGTTTGAGAAGTTTGACAAATGCATACAGTTTTGCAACTTTGAAGAGTTTGACATATGTATACAGTTATGCAACTACCATCACAATTAAGATATTTCTAGCACCCCAAAAGTCTCCTCAAGCCTCTTTGTAGTAAATCCCTCTGGTTATCTGATCTGGTTTCTGTTCCAGATCAGATAACCAGTGGCAACCACTGATCTGGTTTCTGTTCCAATAGTTTTTCCTTTTCCAGAATGTCATATGAATGGATTCACGCAATATGTAGCCTTTATGTCTGTCTTTTTAAACTTAACTTATAATAATTGTGATTCATCTATGTTGTTGTGTGTATTACTAATTTGTTCCTTTTTATTGCTGACTAGTATTCCACTGAGAATCTGTGACATTTACATCTCCCATCCAATTTGTATGAGCCTATTTAGTTTAAGAGCTATAACAGAATTATAGCCAATGCCAATCAAATATGTAAGATATCTTTCTTAAAAATTAAAAGTAAGCTGATAAGAAATTTGTAGAAAAATTCTCAATGGACATACATACTGTTTAAGTATATTAGCACAACATAAATATACTAATGTGAAAATACTGTGCTTATCAGTTGTCACAGATTAGTTCTAAAACTCAGATTTGAGGAATCCCTTATGATCACACGGGAAAACCTGCATATCTCACTGAGAGATTTAAAATATGGCACTTTGCAATTCCCAGAGGTATGTCTTGTTAGAAGCTCAGAGGCGAGTGTAGGATAGAACTGTCAAGTAGAAGAGCGTTTTGGGCAGATGCACTGATGAAAAGAGAGTACGATTTGTAAGGAAAAGGCAAGGTGTAAAATGAGATGGAGAAAATGTCATCGTAAGAATAATTCTAGATCTAGAAATACAGGCTAAGATTTTTGAGGCAAAAAAGTGAATTTTGACATGCTTTTCATTTGCTGTTTTAAATGTAATATTGAGAACTGAAGAGAATATCAAAATTACTGAAAAATACTAACAATTATCTAAAGTCTAAGACTGTATCATTAAATTTTCCAAGTATAATAGAAATAAAAATTGTATTTGATTTCCACTTCATTTTCTAATCACTATCAGTTAAACTTTAATCTTAAACCTACTTCGTCTACATGTAGAGTCAAGATTTCTCCCAAGCTTTGTTTTAACATCCATAAGTTTTGGGAGGGAGCTATTTATGCAATGTGCACGAATAGTTGATGAATTGTTTTAAAAGTTGCTACCCAAAATAGGGTATTATTAATAAAGTCTATTATCTGGAATATTTTGATCTAACAAACTAATCAGCAATGTGTCAGGAAGACACTGAACTCAGAGCTTTCACAGATGTAATGTAAATTTCATTTTAATCTCTCAACATTCTATGTGGTAGATACCCATTATCTCCTGTTTCATAGGTGAGAAACCAAGGCTCTGAGAGGTTAAGTGATATATCCAGATCACACAGCTACAGTGGGGCAGAATCCTTATTTCTGCATCTAAGTCCAGTGTTCCAGTGCTTTTTCCCCTAACACTAAGCATGGCTGATGATTTGGGTGAAGTTTTGTCAACACAGTGTTAAGAGCTGTGGTGGTGTTGTTTTTTTAACAGCAAGAGACATTTTCATTGTATTGTCACATTTTCTATCCATCTTGAAACAGAGCTTATCTTTCCAAAAAAAGAACTTAGACGATTTTACTTTGCTAACATTTCTGGTTTCGTTGATAGATTTTCACTAACTTTACATTTAAGCGTCCACACTTCTTTTTAAACTTTTTTCTGCACTCAAATAAAAAGAACACCTCTGTTCTTGTTACATAAAATTAATTGCAGTAATCCTGTAGAGATTATTATGAAAATGAAAGCGAATATATAGAGCTCGATTTCTTTGTCATTTTAAGGGTATATAAATCTTCAGTTTCTCCACATAAAAATAATATTTTTTCCTAGGCAGCAAATTCTTATGCATTTTGATATGTTTTTGCTTTCATAGAAATGTAAGTGAAATTTAATAATAAAAGAAAATATAATGTATTTCTTACAATAGGGAGAATGCCTTCCCCAGAGATTTTCCTCCTGCATTCACTTTAAAAAACATATTACACACAAACATACACACATTCCCAAAAAAGCAAGATCAAGAAAGTGCTTGCGTGAAGCCAAAATTAAACCAACCTATTGAGTTTAAATGCCAAGAATTTCTGAAATTGATTTATTTAGGTTTATCTTGTTTTGCTCTTTGTATTTTTCAAACTATGTCAGTCTGGATTTAAGTCCTAATGAATAAAGTCCTGCGTTTATGATTTTACAAGTAGATCGTATGGAGTCAATTGGAGGCAGGCCTTGCCGTGAAAAGAATTTGTGCTTTGGAGTCCAACAGATCAGTCTCCAGATCTGAACTTAGCCACTACTTACAAGCGAATTAACCTCCTGTTTTAAAAAATATATATAGAGAGGTAGTAGTCTCTATTTTCTCACTTATTGTGAGAATGATTCGGTTAGACCAAGAAAATGAAACTTGAAGAGAAACAAATTTTAAATTCTCATTAGAGGGGCTTTGAATATTGAAGTTATATTGTATAGTAAGTTTAGTTAAGTTTTATGCAGGTGTCATTTCCTCTAGGGAAAATATCAAAGCTAGCTATGAAACAGATTAGAAGATGATAGTAATTGAACTGTTAAGGAAAAGCAGTTATTCATATCAAAAGCTACTGGAATGAACAAAAATTATAACTATCCAGTTAAGAGATAGGATTTTCTTTAGTAATTTTGTAAACAACACAGAAAAGAACAGCTTTGCCTACAATGACAGAAACTGCCTAAGACCAGCCCAAAAGCCATAGAAAAAAAAAAAAAAACGCCTTATTTTGCAATCACATCTTGAGTATTTTGCTAATAAGGCAGAAATATTAACTGAAATCCAAGAAATTTCTTATTTAACATACTCTAGACCTTAAATACTTTAAAATGTTTTAAAATAATTTAGAAACCAAAAATACTGAAGTTTAAAAAAATTCAAACCGAAAAAAAAAAAAAAAAGAAAAACCAAGAGGTTGAAGGCCTTTTTAGATCTATTTCAATGTAAAGTCTGCCCTCTGCTGGAGAAAGCTAACATAGCACGTAGTGGACAAGTAGGTATTCTTTACTCAACGAGCTAAGCTTCATTAGGTAAAATTCAAATTGATTTTTGCTTCTATTCCTACCAGGTAGTGCCTCTCCTACTTTTGGCCTAGAGGCATTTATCACCCCACAGAATATCTTTCCTTTCTTTCCCCTGGCCTCAGTCTGTCACACACTATTTTTCCCGAAAAGTGGTTTTGCATTACAGCAGGAAACGTGAGGGGAAAGGGCCTCTGTGCATATTGAGAAAGACCACCACCAACTGCTCCTGTTCTCTTGTAAGTCAGTGGTGACAAGGTCTTTAGTCCACTTTCGCTTTTCATGGTAATTTCATGTTTATTCTAGTTCTGACCTTGTGATGCATTTTAGCTTCACCTTTGCAGCTATCCCCACCTTCCCTCCAGTTTCATAATCCTCATGCCTGGAAGGTCCAAGCTACCCTGAAAGCTTGAAACATGTGTGCACGTTTGGGCACACACACACAAAGACTGCATGGGCTTCTCAAGTGGGCTTACACTCATACTGCTAATAATATATATTTCCTTTTCTTTTGAAATAACTTAATCTTTTTTGAGAGGAAATAGATCACTTTTATTTTCAGCTCTATGTATATGGATCTACACACACGCACGCGCGCGCACACACACACACACTCACATTTTGGTCTGTCAGATTTTCCTCTCCGTGCCAGGGAACATGTGTTCCCGCAGAATGGAGAGAAGCCACCTCCACCCACCTTGCATATTCTCTCCTGGATCCAAGCTTCTAGGAAATGAGTTCCCCAAAGAGAAAAATCACTCTCCTAGAGCCACAGGCCCACATGGCTATCCATGGAGCTCCTCTGCTCCTGTTTATAGAATTTCTACTGCTGAAATGTTTCTAACAGAATTAAATTTGAATTGTGTGTAATGAGGTTGGCTTAGATTGTATCATCTATGCCCTTTAGCCTTTGCACTTAGGTTCTAATAAAGAAAGGTAGTTATTAAAGCACAGGTTTCAAGGATAAAACCCCCACCAGAATGACCCATTCATTCACTGCCAGTCAGTAATGGAGGCAGAAAGTCCTAGAGTAGAGTCAGTTAAGAGTGAGGAGCCAGATAACCACATGGGAAGTAAATCTTGGCAATAACAAGGTTTGGAGACGGCAAGGTAGAATGTGAATTAGAAACCTCTTTGGCTGGTAAGCACCTTTCAGGAAAGGCTACAGGAGTTAAGCAAATTTAAGCAGACATGAAAGGATGGAGGGAGATATGATTACATTAAGGGTGCCCAGGTAAATGTTCAACAACTGGCTCTTTGGTGGGGGGATATATGATTTTTTAAAGGTTTGTCAATTTCCATGGTGTAAATATTCGCACTGTGGCCAGTTTCCAGCATGATGTCCTGAGTGGAGCTGGAAAGAGATGTGCACGCTGGGCTCTTACAAACCAGTAAGATCCAGTTCCAGCATTCTGCTAGATATTACCTAAGGACTTACCTACAATCATCATCTAAGATGATGCTTGTACACACATACATTGTGCTGGCATTTTATAATTATCCAAATGATTAATGGTATACTTTTAAAAGTGTGTGTGTGAGGAAAAGTATTGTAAAAATTACTGAGAAATTCATTAACTTCCACCGATCTTAGAAGTCTTAAATCCTACTGCCCTCTCTACAAATGCTCTCTCTCATCAAACTGTTCCTCTGAACACATTTTGAGCTTTCTTGTGCCTGTGCTTTTGCTCATGATGTTTCTGAAACCTGAAATGTTGCCTGCCACCTCTGTTTACAAATCCAGCATGGTGCTCTCAAGGTTCAGATGAAATATCTGATATTCCTTATCTGGTAAGTTTTGCTCATCAGTCTTCTCATCTGTGATCTTCTTTCACAGATCTTGTCTCTTCATCCTGTAATACAGATCTTGCATCTCTTTTACCATGGCTAGATTACGGTTTCTTTGTGGAGGCATGTCACTTGCTTTCCTGCATTAGAGTATAAACTTTTTGAGCAATTCCTCAGTGCTTGGTTCTCTCAATGAGACTATATTATCTGACCAACTCACCTCCTTCTTCCTGTTTCTCTGGCTTCTGACCTCATTTGCATCCTAAAATTGTGAAGGGAAGATCTGATAAATTAAAATCACTGTTTTTGTTAAAACTCTGCTAAAAAAAAAGCTTTACGCTTGTAGTCATAAACGGATATCATGAAAATAAATCCAACACATATTAACTGCACACTAGGGAGATTTCTTTCTGTCTTTCTGTCAAAATATCTATGTCCCCATTCCTGAGGTATGAATGGTAATCCTCCTAGAACTATTATGCAACTGTAAGCCATATAACTGACCCAGATACCTCATGCTAGGTTGCAAATAAAATACAAACTTACATAATCCTTTAACAAGTACCAATATCAGTATCAGCATCAGCATCCCTCTCTTTCTCTCAGCTCAAATTAATATCTGTCTTTTGGATTGCCTCAGTAGTTCTGCTAGTTCTCAATAATCAATGATAACTAAATTTAGAGTAATAAAAAAGTAAAAGAGTGTGCTATCTTACTTCAAACCAGTCCTGATATAGCATGAGTGATTCTGAAACAGTCTTATTGTAAACTACTGTATCAATTTTTTTTTCCACTTAGGTTTCAAATGCTATGGTTTTATTTCTAGAGATTCTAAAAATCTCTAGATTTCTAGAGGTTAGTGCTACAGAACATTATTCTGGTCCTCAAGTGCAAGGATAAATTTTGTGGCACTTTTACAGAAATTAGTATAGACCAAATCTAAGATTGGACTTCAGTCTATAAAAAGGCAAAACAAAACAACAACAAAAAAAGTGCTATAACAGATTGGGCCAGGGAGAAGAAGGCTGTTTTATAAAGGTCAATTTTTAAACCCCTCCTACAGAACATGATCTATGCAAAATATATCCACAATATATTCCAAAGCATAATGTCACCGGATAAACCTAAGGAGTGGAACATATGGGGAAATATGAGAAAGAAGGTATTAAAGTCTGAAAACAAGCAGGTTGGTAAGCTCATTAGCTGGGGTGGAATTTTAAAATCTTCACGTGAACGAATATATAAATCAAAATACACACATGCAATCACAGTCATGCGCACAGTATATTCACACATGGCACATTCTACAGTTACATTATAATCTTTCACGCTGAAACAGTGAAATTCCATTGGCTTTATAAATGTAAAGGCGCCCTCTGCTGACCAATCTGAGGCATTTGCATTTTCTAGTTTTCACAATAGGGCAGCTCTAACACAACGATTAAAGAAGTTTGGGGGGATTTTCTGCTCCACTCTGCATAACAGTTTACACCAAATGCAATAAAGTTGATTTGGTTTTAAATGTCACTTAATTTTCTTTGATTTTATTGTAATGCATTAATTCCTAAAATAGTATAATGAAAAAAGGTTAATGTGAAGTAACTACTCACTTGTTTTGACAAAGCAACAGTAGCAGACAATTAAAGACTGATTGCACAACTAATTTTACTGTAAACTTATAGAAGTCAAATAACCCCGTCAATTACTCGCTATAATTAAAATATTTTTAATAGAAAATGAAAGCAGGCTTTGTGTCCCTCTGACGTTTCCTAGGGAAATCTGGTCTGGAGAAACACCAAAGTTTCGCAGTTATCTTCTTGTTATAAGACGACCAGTGACTTCAGAAAGCAGAACTATAGCATCCAGCATTAAATTCCCATTAATAGTCTGAGAACTGTTCAAATGTTGTTTAGAAATTTTGTTAATTTGGAAAAGGGCAAATAAAAAAATTGATATATCTTAATTACTAACGACTTTTGTAATGAGAAGCAATTGATTGTAAACAGAGGTGGGAGGAGGAAAAAGGACACGTATCAACCCCCAAGTTTGGAGATATGACGAAATCACTCTCTAGAACAATCCACTAGAGAACTCTGATATGTCACCTCTAGTGCCAAAGAGATATGTGTTTAAAATTAGTTTCAAGGTGGGCCACTGTTACTGATGGTAGTGTGTCTTATCCATCAGATGTGTTACACACACACACACACATAATCTTTGCATTAAAGCTATAAATAATTAACATTTGCATAGCTCTAAGACTACTGTGCACTGAGAAAATATTTGAGAAACTAGTTCAGAAATAATAATTATAAATATCTTAATTTAAAATTACAAATAATTTGAGTCTTTTCTTTTTACACATATAAAAAATCATATTTACAGACTGTGTGCAGCTTAAGGGACAAGTTTTTTTCAATGCTGTCTTGGAAACTATTTGAAACTTTAACCTAATATAATGGAATTCAAAATAAAGACTAAACATTATCAATATCAAGAAGATACACAAAACAAAACTGCACAAATGCATATTAGAAGCTGTGGAGTACCTCCACATTTACCTCGATTGTTACTTCTGTCAGAAAATGCTTATGCAGGCAAAACCCTTCCATAGTAAATTCTGCAAGAAAAACTTCAATCAAAAGAACTCCAATAATTTCTCTGGACTAATGGTACTTTATAAGTTATTAATATCAGTAATTCTTAGTCCTGAAGATAACAAGGAAACAAACAGACACTTGGAATGCCAGCAGCGGTCTCCAAAGCGAAGGTCTGAAGCAAACATGCTACATTTTCATAAATAAGTGACCCTTTGCTAGTGCTCTGGAAAGGGCCAGAATGGATTAAACTAACCTGCTCTCAAATCCACACGCGAAATCCATATATCATAAGGAACCTAAGGACTAGAAGGCCGTTAAGATGTTTGTGAATTGGATGGTTCATCAGATTACTATGCGGTTTACTGTATACTCTTACATGCTCTCAGACTATTATATATTTTAATACTCTGTACTATTC
Source organism: Colobus angolensis palliatus (assembly GCF_000951035.1). Classification (NCBI taxonomy): domain Eukaryota; kingdom Metazoa; phylum Chordata; class Mammalia; order Primates; family Cercopithecidae; genus Colobus; species Colobus angolensis. Next base: position 2,818,975 of record NW_012115810.1, on the reverse strand, counting down.
TTTCATGGCACTTACTTCAAGTGTAGCTCTACAGTTACTACTGCTGGGCCAACACCTCCCTCAGTGGAAAATTCCATGGGGGCTGAAGCCATTTCTTTTTTTTTTTTTTTTTGAGACAGAATTTTTTTGCTCTTGTTGCTCGGGCTGGAGTGCAATGACGCAATCTCGGCTCACTGCAACCTCTGCCTCCTGGGTTCAAGCAATTCTCTTGCCTCAGCCTCCCGAGTAGCTGGGATTACAGGCACCTGCCATCATGTCCAATTAAGTTTTTGTATTTTTAGTAGAGACAGGGCTTCACCATGTTGATCAGGCTGGTCTTGAACTCCTAACCTCAGGTGTCCTCCCAAAGTGCTGGGGTTACAGGCGTGAGCCACCATGCCTGGCCTGACTCATTTACTCTTAATTATCTCTTACCATCACAATCTCCAGATAGAGTCATATTAGGCTCCGTGGCCATGAAGCCATTTCTATTATGTTCCTGAGTTCACAGTACACAACAAGGTGCTGGCACATGATAGGAAATTGGAAAATAGTTGTTAAATTAAAGAAGTGAAAAGAAGAGAGGGAAGGAAGTTAGAGTGAAAGGAAGGGAAAGGAAAGAGGGAGATAGAGAGAAAGGAACCCAAGAGGAAAAAAAAACATAAAAACCTTTTCTGTCCCTTTTCTGTCATATATATTCTGATATAATGTCTAATATAATTATTAAGATTTTTTCACAAGATGCATCTTTAAGTTTTATACTAAGAAGTAAAAATTTAAAAAAATTTAAAATTTTTGCCTTTAATTTTGTTCACTCAAAATTCAGAGTAGATTAACTACAAGCTAATGCAATGCATTAGTCTGTTGATCTTTGATGATAAACCCTCATTTAAGATGCAGCGTCATCTCTCAGCATTAGCTCCATCTTCACTTCTTTCTAGTGTGAATTTACAGAAAATGGCCAGTAACTCATAGAGATGTCGGGTAGCCTGTAAAGGACATTTATTAAAACATGAAAACTCCACACTCAGATAGTGGATTTTGGCATTCCTATAGAATCATGATTTCTAAAGGAAAGTGCAGCTGTTCAAATGAAAAATAAAACAACAACAGCAACAAGAACAACAACAACAACAACAAAACTATCCTGTATAAGCTTTCATATTAGCAGCAGCAGCATCACCAGAGTTTCTGAGAAAGGTGGAATCGCATTACATTAAAAAACAAACAGCAGCTCAAGTCTATAATCCCAGCACGTTGGGAGGCCAAGGCAGGAGGATTCCTTGAGCCCAGGAGTTTCCAGACAAGCCTGGACAATATAGTGAAACCCCATTCTTCATAAAAAATACAAAAATTAGCTGGGTATGGTGGCGCATGCCCGTGATGCCAGCTCCTTGGGAGACTGAGGTGGGAGGATCACTTGAGTCTGGGAGGTCAAGGCTTCAGTGAGCTAGGTTCGTGCCACTGTACTCCAGCCTGGGCAACAGAGAGACAGCAAGACCCTGTCCCTGCCCGCCCCCCTCCCCCCCAAAAAAAAAGAAAAAGAGAAAAATCCACAATCAGGCTAAAAAGCAAGCCAACCGTGAAAACAATTGGTGCTATTTATGACAATGAATTGATATCTTGCTTACTTAGGAAGCTCATATAAGCCAGCAAAAAGAAGATGAATACCCTAATAGAAAAGTGAATTTTAAAAGTATTGATAATTAACAAAACAAACAGAATGAAGTTGTGAAATTCTTTTTCAGCAGAAATAAGAACATGTAAATTCAAATAACAAAATACCATATTTAATAGCAGCCAAATTGAAAAAGATTGAACATGATAATATTATTCGTTCTCGTAGAAGAGAATTCAGGGAAATAAGCACTCATATCCCATACTGTTGGAGAACATGTAAATTGGTACAAGTTCCTGGAGTGAGATTTGACATTAAGTATCAAATGTGTTAAAATTGTATAAATCATTTGACCCACAAATTCCAATTATATAATATGTTTTTAGTATATGTGCTGCCGAAGCGAGCACATATATAATATGTTTTTAAGAAGCAAACTGTGACATAAGTACAAAGAGAGCTATCGGGGCATTATTTAAATGTTCAACAATTGGTCAATTAATTACACTGCATCCAAATGGTGGGACCATTATTTGGTCATTAAAAACCAGGCTGTAGAAGAATATTTAATGAACATAAGAGAAATGACACTATATATACACGTTCAGGTATTTTAAAAGCCCAGAAGTACACATACCCGAATGTTAAGTGTAATATCCATATTCTGGGAATATTGGTGACTTCTTTGTGTGTTTCTACGTATTACAGATTTCTTGCAATGCATGCATATTACTTATCTAAGTACAAAATAACAAGGCCAGGCGCAGTGGCTCATACCTGTAATCCCAGCACTTTGGGAAGCCAAGTGGGCGGATCACCTGGGATCAGGAGTTCGAGACCATCCTGGCCAACATGGTGAAACCCTGTCTCTACTAAAAATACAAAAATTAGCCAGGCATGGTGGCAGGTGCCTGTAATCCCAGTTACTTGGGAGGCTGAGGCAGGAGAATCGCTTGAACTCGGGAGGTGGAGGATGCAGTGAGCCAAGATCATGCCACTGCACTCCAGCCTGGGTGACAGAGTGAGACTCCAGCTCCAAAAATAAAATAAAATATAAAAATAATAAACTTTGCAGTGGTGTGCTGGAGTTAGTTTATATGGGCTCACAGGAGCTAACTGGTAACTTTTCAGGAATTTTCTGAGTTTTTAACCGTAGCCATTACAAAAATTAAATTATATTAAATTATATAAACTTATGATTAAAGAAATTATTTTCAAGCAAAGGTAATATGGTATTTAAAACTCATTACTTAATCATTTAACTGTCATCTTTGATCTGGAGGCTATCTCCGTCTTTTGCATCTGTACAGTGGAAAAGCTGTACAATGCCGTGCCACTGCACAGCTCTTCCCAGCTTTGTGTTCAGTGAGCTTATGTTGGAGGCTTGAAATAAACCTGAACGAGAACATTCAAACCACAGAGACTGGCAAATGCTACAAACTAGGGCTTTTTCTTTTCCCCAGAGAGCTACGTGCTACATTTACTAGCACACCACAGACTTTAAGCAACTATTTCTTGTGTAAACAGAATAAGGCCTTTTGGCAGAGAAGGGGAGAGGTGGATTATCCTATTAAGAGCAGATTAGAAAGGGATAAAATAATTAAGTAATTTATTTCTACCAGGGCTGTTTCAGTGTTAAAAAGGTGGACATGGTGGTCTTCAGTCCTCACCGATTAGTTAAGGCAATTCAAGCCAAACCCTAGTTCAGCATCCGTTCATCTTCCTTTTTATAGCTTTGATTTTAATTTTTACAACCCAGTTGAATCTCTCTGAGCCATCCCAGTTTAAACTAGAGAAAAAAAGTAATGGCTCTGTTTTATTTTCAGGGTTTTGGGTGAATTAAATTGACTGATCTATTTGAAAGTACCTTGAAACCCATGAAATATAGGGCATTCTTATGATCCTTATCTTACAATGACTATGGATTTCTTATAAATTAAAATTAGACACAATTTCATTCATATTTATACCACATTGATATTGGATTAGTTTTAGAAAGCATTTTGGCCAAGAATTATTTTATTTTAATCTCCTCTAAAAATATTATTTTAATATAAATGTTTACTAACCTTAGTGCCCACATTTTCTCCCTCTGATTAATAGGTTCTGCCCAGTTGGTTTTTCTGGAACTAGTAATTACTGTATTAAAGTATGTATGCGTTTCAAGTACCTGAAACTACAGAAGAATCTGCAAAAGATGATTCTGATGAGTTATTCTCCATGTCCCAGACCTCCTTCTCCAGATTTGGCTGAACTGTGGTTGAAAGAAGTCGCTCTTCCACTTGAGGACCATCATCTTGTGATAAATTCTCAATCTCTGTGAATAACAGTATTAGAATGCAAATCATAGGGCGACACAAGTTTTTGTAGAGCATACATAACTGTTACTGTTATTTTGAAAACAAACCGGAGGTTCCTAATAGAGGTTGCCTGAATGTATTTAAATACTTTGAAGTTCTAAACAGAATGTAAATTGTATTACAATGGAGGATTTTATACACTATAAATTGCTGTTATTGTTAATTTGAAAACAAAATGGAGAGCCCCCAATAGAGATTTGCTTTAATATATTGTAATATGTTGATATTTCGAAAGGCTTTGAACGTGCTTCTGTTATGGTACAGTATTTTTAATTGTAATATGAACACAACGAGTAGTTCTTTGTAATGATTAGACTGTAGCTAAGAAAAATAAATAAGGATTATGCTAATGACAAGAAAAGTGATTTCCTGTCTGACCATCACGTTTAGGAAGTAAGTTACTTATTCAGTGACACAAAGTTACATTTAAGGCTGAATTAATGAAAATGCAAATTTGGTAGTTTTCTTTAGCTTTGCTCTTGCCATTTTGTTTCCTCACTGTGTGTTCTGCACGAGACGTACATCTGCTTTAATGTCAGCCTATATTCATGTATTCTGAATTTCTGGGGATTTTTAAAACTTAATGAAATATTCTGTGTCCTTCCTTTCTTCTTTCCTCCATTCCTCCCTTCCAGCTTTTGCTACTTCAACTGTATGTAATGGGTATTTTATTAAGGGCTTATGTGGGTTAAAAAGAAAATCAAGAGTTTTTGCCTTTATGAAGCTGCAATCTGTCAGAGAAGACTGATGCCATAAGGAAAAATTTCTAACGTATCATTTTTTATTATCTCATCTTAAAGAACACAGGGATAATGTGCCCCACTTTGTATGGAAAATTTCCTAAAGAAAACTGTTGTGACTTTGGACAAGAAGAAAACTTGGCAATGTTTGCAGTTAGATATTAAGTATGTTAGGGACTATTATAATAGTTAATTTATTTTCAACTCACCATATAAATACTTTATATATATTAAGTTATTTAATTCTCAAAATAAACCTACATGGTAAGTAATATTATTGTCTGCATTTTACTGAGGTGATAAGTAATATTATTATCTCCATTTTATTGAGAAGTAAACTGAGGCACAGAGAAGTCAAGAACCTGGCCAAAGGTCACACATTCAAGGAAGGAGCCAGGATTTGATAAGCATCAGGATCTGATATGTATCAGGACCCAGAGTCTAAGCTCCTACATTAGTCTGTTTGTGCTGCCATAAAAACAGGACCCAGAGTCTGAGCTCCTACATTAGTCTGTTTGTGCTGCCATAACAAAACACCATCAACTGAGTGGTTTAAACAACAGACACTTCTTTTCTCACAGTTCTGGGCACTGGAAGTCCAAGATCAAAGTGACAGCAGGGTCAATGTCTGATGAGGGCTCTCTCCTTGATTTGCAGATGGACACGTTCTCCCTGCGTCCTCATATGGTTAAGAGAGAGAGAGAAAGAGATGGATGTTTCTCTTTCTCCCTCTTCTTAAAAGGCCACAATTCTATCACATTAAGGTCCTGTTCTTATATTTTTATGACTCATTTAATCTTTTTTTTTTTTTTTGAGACAGAGTCTTGCTCTGACACCCAAGCCAGAGTGCAGTGGCACAGTCTTGGCTCACTGCAACCTCCCTATCCTGGGTTCAAGCGATTCTTCTGCCTCAGCCTCCCGAGCAGCTGGGATTACAGCTGCATGCCACCACACCTGGCTAATTTTTGTATTTTTAGTAGAGATGCGGTTTTGCCAGGTTGGCCAGGCTGGTCTCAAACTCCTGACCTCAGGTGACCCGCCCACCTCGGCCTCCCAAAGTGTTGGGATTACAGGTGTGAGCCACCATGCCTGGTCTGGCTCATTTAATCTTAATTATCTCCTACTATCACTATCTCCAGATAGTGCCACATTAGGCTCCAACATATGAATACTGGGAGGACAAAATTCCATCCATAGCATTTTACCATTGGCTTCCCAAAATTCATATCTTTACTACATGCCAAATACATTCATCTCTTCTCATCAGCTCAAGTGCCTTAACTCACTGCAGCATGAACTCTAAGTTTAAAGCCAAAGTCTCACCTAAACATTGTTTAAATCAGACATGGATGAGACTGGAGGTGTGATTCATGATGAGGCAAATTCATCACCAGCTGTGAACCTGTGAAACCAGATGTTTCTTTTCCATAATACAATGGTGGGACAGGCATAGGATGGACATCCTATTCCAAAAAGGAGATACAGGAAAGAAGAAAGGGTGATGGGTCCCAAGCAAATCCAAAACTTATTAAGGTAAATTCTATTGTATCTTAAGACTTATAAGGCTTGAGAAAAGCTCTGTCTGGTTTGATGCACTGCCTTCCAGGTCCATGGAATGGCAGGTTCACTTCTAGGGCTCTGCAAGACAGCCTGCTCTCTCTAAGGGCTCCATCCACACAGCTTTCTGTGAGGATAGCTCTGCTTCTAAGACACTGGGCAGGGTCATCCTGCCCACTAGGCAGGGCTCACTAAAACCAGAGAGACAGGCTTGCCCTTTGAAACCAAAAAGGAAACTGCCTTGGCCCCTGGGCCTGTGGTAGAAGTAGCAACCCTGATGACTTCTGAATCACTTTTGGGGGCATTCTTTCCTTTCCTTGAAGAACAGTACATATTCACAGCCAAATAGCTCTATGGTCTGGTTCTGTAGAATCCAGAAAGTCCAGTATCCTTTTCTCATTCTGTCCTGCCTTCTCTGTCTCCTTCGGTTCAAACTGGAAGTGTATTTGCTGGTATAATGTATCTCTATTCCTAGCTTCTGCTGAAATGACTGATTAAGTCCATGAGTGGCACCCATGATCTTGTTATCAATTGGTTGTTCAGCCACATCCTTGGTGTTCTCTTTATAACACAGTTTCTCATTTTTTTCAATATGAATAGGCTGAGGATTTTCCAGATTTTAAATTTTGGTTCCTTTTTGCGTAACAACTCCTTCAATTAACTTCTCTTATTTTGCCTTTTACTATAAGCAGTCAGGAGAAACCAAGATGCTCCTTAAACATTTTACTAAGAAATTTTCTCAGCCAAATATCCAAATCCATCACTTGTGAGATCAAGTTTTATGCCATTTTATAAAAGGATCACCTTTCTTCCAGTTTCCAGTGATATTTTTCTCATTTCTTTCTGTGACCTCACCAGAATCACCCTTAACACCCGTATTTCTACCATTCACCAAAAACTCTTACAGTCTCTATCAATTACCCAGTTCCAAAGCCACTTCCACATGTTTAGGTATTTGTTACAGCAGCACCCCACTTTTTATACCAAAGTTTTCATTAGTTTGGGTCACCAGAACAAAACTGCAATGATTATAATTAATGAATAGTTAACTTTCAATTTGTCTTTCATATGATATTTTTGGAAACATAGGATGCATACTATGAAAAGAAAATAAGATAGCAGTTTAAGTGAGGTTTACAAATAATGTATGAGAAGGAGTTATAAAATGTTACATTGTTACTATTGTTGAATGCTTTTTAAAATCTCACATTAGGTAATGTTGAGATATATTGACAAAACAATCCTTTTATCAAATGCTTAATACATTGCTTAAAAATGTATAAAATGTTCAGAAGCATATGCAGCAGATTTTTTATAACCACTAAAATACTTTCTTCCAAGGTATTTTTGTATATTCAATGTTAAATAATCTTGATAAAAATTTCTGGTAGTCATATTGTTTCTAAAATAAGGTAGTAGAAAGGGTGTTGGTTGAACTAAGAATGGTCTTTGATCAGTTGATTTTTTCCCGGGCATCAATTTCCTCATTTGTAAAGGTGATAAAATAGATCACCTCTACAATGATGATATATCGCATATGTTCCACTCTTAAATTTTTGAATCTAAAAATCTTGGTGTCTGTCTGCTTTGTGTCTGTCTGCTTTATTGAACTCTCAATCACTAGGTGGAATAAAAATCTTCCTAAGTAAAATTACAAATACCTGCATTGCTTTCTGAGCAATCAGTGCCTGTTAACTCTTGGACAAGTTCATTGTTTCCTGTTTGACGAAGAACATCCAGAAATGCAGAGAACCAGTTTTCTTTCTGTACAATCCTTTTTAGTAGTTCTCTTACACCTGATTCATTTCCGTTGTTTTCTGCAGCAGCAATCTGTTGTAAGGGAAAATTAGAATTAAGTAAGATCAAACATCTTCTGAATAACCTTAAACAGGAAATACCATTTAGAAAAACTGAGCAATTAAGCATAAGTATAAATAAAGGCTTACATTGAAACATTGAAGAAAATAGCAATGTTACCTGTAGCAATTCTGAAGTCGGCAGGGAAAAAAAAAATCTCTGGACCAAGTGTCCTTTTAAATATGAACCATTTTTTTAACGCTATTGAATTATTCAAACCTGACACCTAGAAAATAAATTTTACCTCAGCCATTCTCGAATAAAGGGTAGAAGAGAAAGTATCTTTAGTCTGTAGCTATGTTATGTCTGTTTTCACCAATTTCTTTCTGTATATCTAGGACTGGCTATATTTTTTCAATCTATGGAGTCTGTAAATGGGAAATCAAACATTTCTTATCTAATTCTTCTTTCTTCATGATTATCATTATGAAATAAGTAATTACTACTGCAGATTTATATCTTTCCTATTTAATATTTGCACAGTTGATTATTACTATAATCAATTTTTCTCAAGTTTGTGTTTATTTAATGTTGTGGGAAATTTGTTTTTATATCTTTTTTTGGAAATATGGGGCAGAATTATTTTTATATCCATTCATTAGAGTCTTTAGCCTTCATTTATTTTCTCTTTTAGGTTAATCTAGTAAATTCCTTTTAAATGTGGATCATTTGTGTAATCATTGTCACAGCTCATCTCCTTAGGTCGTAATACAGCAATAAGGATTTGGAGGAAAGATGAACTCAAGCCATGTTTAGACATGAAAGAAGTTAGGCGGGACATCGTTAGCTTTCTGTGGCATTTGGCAATTTACTTCATCTCCCTAGACTTCGGTTACAATATGTGGAAAACAAGGCAGCTGAAAAGAAATTTTGGAGTTTTTATATCTTAGCTGCACATTAGAAACAACCGTAGAGCTTTAAAAAATACTGATGCCTAGAAAATACCCCTAAAAGATACTGATTTATTTTATCTATGTTAGGAACTCAGATATTAAAGAAAAATTAAAGCATCTCATGTGATTCTATCAACCTCCCAGATAAGAAATATTGCCTTTGATATTATCAAAGGTCCTTCTCAACATTTGCCAGTCTTCCACATGTATAATTTGGATTGTTTAGTTCTTTCCTACAAATTTATGTATTTTCTAGTTCTATAAATATATTCTATAACCTTTTATGTCAGAAATTTGGTAATGTTTTTGGAACAATGTCTGGCACTAGTTCAGTGTTAGAATTATTACGGATGACTGGGAAGAGTCATCGTTACAAACACCTCACCTGCACAAGCACATGCAGCATGGTCTCTACCCAAGGGATATTTCCGTCTTAACATCTAGTAGTTAAGAATGCTGTTCTAGGGGACTTGTATTAACCCAGCAACCCAGAAGTAGGTACCAATATTAACTCATTTACAGATCAGAAATCCGAGGCACAGAGATGTTTAGTTATCTCTCTGAGGTCACAAAACCAGTAAGTGGCAGAATTAGAATTCGATCCCAGGGAATTGAATTCAGAGGCTGAATCCTGCCTTCTTGAGCTGTAATTATAGCTTATGATTTTCTCCAATTTTAAGTTCATTTTCTGACAAGAAGTGGTTAAAAATAACTATTTGAACTCAGTAAATTTCAAGTGAATTCAGTCCATGTCATCACAACATTTTCTAAGCAGATTTTTGCTCATTTTTTACCATTTTTTTTCTAACTCTCTTAGTCTCCTAGTGGAAATTCTTTGGCTTCCCTGGTGTTGTAACATCTTTATTATCATCTGCTAATTTAACAAATAATTGCTATAGATGTAAATAAGACTACTTTCAGTGCCTTCTTTTAACTCAGCCATTCTCATATTTTATTACCCCATCCTTTAATCAGCTTTAAATATATTTGAAAGAAGCAATCAGGAAGGATTTCCTTAAAAAGGACCAGGGAGGCACTATAACAAATACTGTTATTAAAAAATCCCTAAGTATATTCTATCCACAAAAGTTTCTTCAACTACTAATCTATTAAGTCAACTTTTACTGTGGAATCATATTTGTCAAGCTTTCTTTGCCTTTATTGAGTCCAAGCATGTAAGGATCATGATGTCATTATTTCCTAAACATATTCTTACAATTTGAATGTGGAACTACATATATCTGTGCAATTTTAGCAGCCTCATCAAGATGCTGAATTTTTAAGAAATCTTCTCAGTTTTGGTGCTGGAAAGTACATCAACTTCCTTTGAAGCAATTATATAATTTTAAAAATTTAATCTGTTCTCCTAAAACATTGTAAAGATATTAGATCCCAATATGTAAACACAATTACAGAAATTCGTGGAAGGCAAATATTTAGATTTGAGACTGCAACAAGTCATAAAACGATTGTCACCCATGCCCCTACTCCACTCGAAGTTTTCTCTATGAAGTTAAAAATGGATGGATGTTTTCATGACTATGTAGTCTATTAATACATTGTTAACTAATTTATGAAATATAAAGCAAAATTAATTTGGGGATAATACAACTCAATGCTTTCATATTCTAAATTATTTGATATGTTTTTTCTTTCCAACAGAAATCAGTGAAGAAACCAATGACATTTCCATAAAGCACTGGCTTGCCAACACAATTGTACAGTTTAATGCAAATGTTTTCTTCCCTTTATAATAATCTTAGATAGCTATTTAAATATAACAGTGATTTTTTTTAACTCAGCAGAGTTCAACTCTCAGATAAAAGTAAATCAAGAAGCAAAACCTGTATGTTAAAAATAAAGAATTTTAAAGAACTAGTTTCCCACAAAAAGTTAATGTCTTAACCCAATGAATATTTATTGTCACATTGACATAGCTAATTTCTCATTCATACTTTTTTTTTTTTTCAAATGAAATTATCCTTCCTAATTTGCCAGACAATACAATATTCTTGGAGAGATTGACTTGGGTACTCAACATGATGTTGGGAGAACTGGACTGTTTTTAACTGGACTAGTCATGGCATCTTTGGTTCTCCTGTGTAAAAGAAAGATGTGTGGAGTCTCCAGGACTACAGATGCTTTGTCAGATGTTCTGAACTGGCCAGGGATGAAACATGCACCTCTCTTCAGCTGTTCAGCTTGATTATTAAGACACTATGGAAATGTTTATATGATCACTTCCGTTCCCAGAGTTCATGACTGCCTAAGTTGATGGGTGTGCCAAGTTGTAACAATGCCACGTTGTAACTTAGCATCCTAAAAGAGGAGCAAGGCAGTACAAGGATCGCTTTATTATAATGATTGATAAAATGGCATATATTTATTGCTGAATCTCTAGTATTTAGAATAGTCCCTTGTATACAGTAGACATTCTTCCTTCTTTCTTTCCTTTCTACCTTCCTTCCTTCCTTCTTTCCTTCTTTCCTTCTTTCTTTCTTTCTGACAGAGTCTCACTCTGTTGCCCAGGCTGGAGTGCAGTGGTGCGATCTTGGCTCACTGCAAGCTCTGCCTCCCGGGTTCACACCATTCTTCTGCCTCAGCCTCCCGAGTAGCTGGGACTACAGGTGCCCACCACCAAGCCCGGCTAATTTTTTTGTGTTTTTAGTAGAGATGGAGTTTTACTGTGTTAGCCAGGATGGTCTGGATCTCCCGACTTCGTGGTCCGCCCTCCTCGGCCTCCCAAAGTGCTGGGATTACAGGTGTGAGCCGCCATGCCCGGCCTACAGTAGATGTTCTTTCATCAACACTGATGAACACTACAACACAACTTCAAGAAAGGACAAAATAGTCTCTGTGTTTTTCTCCTATCTTTTCACCACTAGCATGGCATCTGGCACAAAGATGCCACTCAATAAATTCAAACTGAATGAATGAATGAATGAATAAGTTTTTGGGTACTTGCTGGACACAAACCTATGTCTAAAGTCATTTTCAGAAGGCCTGGTGGAATCAGGGGCAGGGGCTAGGAAATGGGATGGGAATCCTAAATCAAAATAATAGATCAAGTAGAAAATGTCTATGGTAAAACAGAAAAAGAATGAAAATACCAGACCATTTTATGGAAGTCTTGTTTACTTATTTTAAACCATCAAGAAAGCAAATTTGGAAATCTTATTTTCATCATTCATCCATTCTCTAATGCCTGGCAACAAAATTCAATACATCATGTGTTTTCAACACTTATTCCAGACACTTTCAGAAATAAATTCAATCAATCTATCAATCAAGTAATCAATACTTATTAAACACCAACCCTATACCTAATCCTGGTTAGGTTCTGGGATGAAAGAGGTAATTTCTTTTTCAAATCAGTATAATCTACGGACTTTAAGAAGTATATCTCAATTGCAACATGGGGAATTTACCTAAATCTCTCAAACTTAAATTTATAAGGAAATGTAATGAGATGAATAGTGATAAAAGTCAACACCATTATCATATCAAACAGCTCTGATTTATAAGCTTTTTCATAAACACTATTTCTGATTTGATGTTGACTAAAATACTGTGAGAAATTTTATGATGTCCATTTTCACGGGTAAATGTAGCATCAGGGAACCTAAATAATTTGGCCCAAAGTAACACATATAGTAAGAAGCCAAGATAGACCTCAGATCCATGTGTTCCCCTTCTACAGTCTTATCACACTTTGCTGCTGTAAGGTAAACATTCATCAATGACCACCACCTCAATATAGATTATTCTTCCAAACATAATGCTTCCTTCTCATTGTCCACCATAGCTTATTTTTGGAACTGATAATACATGTAAAATGATGTACACAAAAATCATTCCAGACTCTCACAGAGATACTATTGCTTCCTAGGGAGCCTCAAATGTATAGCTGCTTAGTCTTTCGGGGCCTCCTTTGAAATGTGAATCAGAGGGAGAATTTGGGTTGCTTTGGCCTTAACTGCTACTAGTACACGAAAGTCCCTTTACTCTATATCTTCTTTGTGTCAAATTCCTTGCATTACTGCTAGCTGCCTCCAAGCTTGCCAGAATCAAGAACTTGGATAAAATCTAGCTGGCGGAAATTCAATCCAGGCAAGACAAAAGTGATGCTGATAGGCAGAAGTATTTAGAGTAAATAGGGAGAAGTGCTGTTTCGCTGGCAATCGGGACATCATACCCACCAAACATAAACAGCTTTGTGGTGTTACTGGACTCTGTTGCTTCTGGACTTCTAACAGCTACTGTGGCTGGAAATGCCATCTTCCATCTCCAGCTGGCTTGAAGGCTGCATACTTTCTTCCAAATTAAGATTCTGCCACAGTGATGTACACATTTGTCATATCCAGCTGGACTACTATAATGCGTTCTAGCTTGTTCTCAATACACAAAACGACATAAACATTACAGACAACAGTGCAAAGTAATTTACTTGTTGGGAAAACTGGCCATCAAAATTAGATGCATGTTTGGGTCTTTGGACAGGCCCTGTGTCTGTCAAGTCTACAAAAGATCACTAACTTTATTCACTAAAGACTAAATTACATCATAGGCTATAGCCAATCAATCAAATGCCCAGAAGTGTGTAATGAATATACAAACAATGGATGAACCAAAAAGAGAGGAAAAAAATGTGAAAATCATACAGTGGTGTAGACAAAGCCTTTGACTTTTAGTCATGGCTTTATTTATCTACATGTCTTCCAAAACAAAACTTTTGACTTACGAGCCTGAGTAAGTCAGATTCAAACAGGTCAGCATTTATACACATCACAGTACATCTTCACTTATCAAAAAACAATTCATATCACATTCAATGTGAAGTCATCAGTAAAATTCGCCCTGTCAAGAAAAATCCAGTTTCTTCACTAACATGAAAAACTGAAATTAGCAACACATTCTTTCAATGAATTGTTTCTAAATTTTGATTCTCAGAAAATGTAGAAACTTTGATTAAAGAAACAGAAAAGGGTGTGTGTGTGTGTGTGTGTGTGTGAGAGAGAGAGAGATAGAGAGATTGTGATTTACCCATTTGGGCTAAGAATAAATGGCACAATGTGTAATGTGGGGCAAAGATTGGAAAACTTTTTCTCTAAAATGCCAGGTAATACATATTTTCAGTTTTAAGGGCACACAGTCTCCATCCAATTGCCTTTGGAGTAGAAAGGCAGCCACAAACAATATGTAAACAAACGAGCATGACTGTGTTCCAATAAAACTTTATGAACACTGAAAATTAAAAAGTGAAAAATCTAAAGACCTTCCTTAGCCTGTGGGCCTGAAAAAAGACAGTAGCAGGCTGGATTTAGCCGGTGGGCCATAGTTTGCTGACCCCTGCTCCATGGAACTACATTAAATAAGAAAAACATTCAACACTTTGGGCAAATTATTTAACCTGCCTCAGGTTTCTCATCTGTAAAATGGAGTTAATAACATTAGGAGCCTCAGTGGGTTACTCTGAACATGAACTGTAGTAATACATTTTGAAAATGACACCAAGTGCACATAGTAAGTGTTCAATACATGTTACCTGTTAATATACATTACGATTCTAAAGTTAACTCCTTTTTAGTTCAGTGAAAAGATTAGAAAAGTAGTTCTTTTGCGTTTAAATTTTCGAAATTGTCTTAAAGTGCCTAGATGTTGTCTTCTCAAAGGAAGAAACTAGATTTGCCCAAAGATGTCAAGCACATTTGGAAAGGGGCAAATGCACAAGGAAACCTGCTTTGCAAAATCTGCCTAAAGGGCTAGCGCCATCTGAACAGACACCTACCCGGTTTCTGTCTTCAATTGTCAACAGTTCCTGCTCCATGCACTTATCCAAAACGTCTCTAACTAGAAGCTTGTCCACCAGAGTGGGCTGAAGAAGGTTCAGCAGTTGGAGACATTCATCATGAGCGTTCTCAAACGATGGAGAGGGCAAGTCAGTGAGCTCAGGGTTCATGTAGCGGGCGGCCAGAGGGCTGCCCGCTCTTCGGAGGGCCTCCACGAATTCCCGAGTCCAACCAAGGTGCCAGACTCCCTTCTCCAAGGTGCTCAGGAGGAGTTCAACTGCCTGCATGTTCCCGGAGGTGGCGACCGTCCTCTGAATCTGCTCCTTCACCTCTGCAGGCAGAAAGGTCAGGTAGTCCAGCACAGGCTCCACCTGGATGTACATTTTCACCCTGGCCCTGAAGCAGGAGATGAGATAGCGGAAATTCTTGTCTGTGGAATACCCATTCGACATCTTTCTTTCTCAGAGAAGGGAGAGGGTTCTCCCAAGCAGATGGTGCTGTTCTTTGCGGGACAGGTGAGATGGGCGTGCCGCTGTCCGCTGCCCACTTGGAGGAGCAGGGTCTACCTCTCTGTGCCTGACAACGACCAGGTTGCACCCAGAGCCCTCTGGCCGGCGCGCGGGGCTGCGGTCGCACCTGGGCAGGTGGGCAGCGGGGAGGCGCGCGGGGCCGCGGGCGCGGCACTTTGAACTCTGCAGTGTGCACCCCGGGTCCGGCCCGGGACGATCCGGCTGCACAGACCGGTAGGAGCTTCGAGTCCAGCTTTTCTGTCAGGCAGTTCTTACAGAGTTTCCCAGACTTTGGTTTCTGTTTCGATTCTCTTCTCAGGACTTTGCAAACGTAATCGGCCTAGAGGGGAGGGAGTTTCCTCAGGGAGGCGCCACCTTTTGGTCGGGGCGGGTGAAGACGGGAGGCTTTTGGTGAAGGACACCGCGGGAAACAGAAAAGGAAAGCGAATTCTCTCTGGTACCAAGACCAACGCTTTAGGAAAGCTCCTCCTGCGGGTATTTTGTTTTCCCAGCGGGGTTCTGCCTTAACAATCAGGTCCTTTGTAGGTCAAAATGTGCAGTGCACAAAAGCCTGTGATTTGGGACTTTCCAATGGGGAAGTGAACAGAAACTGCCACAGACCCGGCCGTGAACAGGGAGTTACCCTCGGCTGGTGAATGCAGCAAGGCAGGCCTGGCTGAGGTTGGTGAGACTGAGAGGGACAGGTGAGAGATGAAGCTCAGAAGACATGTTTGCAGAGATGTGGAGAAGCCAGGAGGAAGTCACCTCTGTGCCCTCCCTAAAATAAACCTGACCTCCCGTGGGTTCCCAAACACTAACTTGTTTCCCTGGGAATTTGCAGGTGGGTACGAAAAAGTGAGTAACAATAAACAGTTAACTTTACTGCCTCATATTTAGATTGCTGGTATTTATGCAGCTTTGATCAGAACCTGGTAACAGATGTGGATGGACTTGAACCACCAACTCAGCTTATACGGAAGTCAAGACTGAAGGCTTCCTAGATTCCAGCTTGTAAGTTCCCTATATTCTTTAATATACAACTTTCCTTTAATAAAACAAAACAAAAAAATCCCCCAACAACTTATTTTTGATATAGCTGCCATTCTTTTCTTGGATTCAATACAGCAAGTTTTGGCTGGAGCAGCTAGGAACTTAATTAGCAACTAATGTACCAACTTGTAGTAAACATCAACATTTGTCTATGTCATGAGAGAAAAAAACATATTCACACTGAAAAATGGCAGCTTCATTTTGGTACAGAAGCCACATGAATGTGAGTCCTTAAGGTTACTACTCATTTAGGAGGCATTCTGTAGCCACATGTGACTGTGGGTGGTAGGCACATACACACCATAACTAGAACCTCATGGTCCAGAATTATATAAAGGATGGAGAGATCATTTAGGTTATCAAAGAGACATATTTAGGAAAAATAATCTGTTAGCACAGTACATTCAATAAAGTCTGTGTAGGCCAGGAAAACCTGATAGTGCTTTGAACTGGATAATAGAAGTACAGAGTCTTGGTGAGTGTTTACTAGGGGCATACAAAATATCCAAATGAGCACCTTATGGTAAGGTGTCTTATTTTATTCTCTAATTATCTTATGTAGCAAGACTTTTTCTATCCCTGAAGGATTGTAAGCTGCTTGAAGAAGGGATATATTTACACAGTAACTAGTACACTACTCACAGGTAGTGGGAACTTGATGATCTCTCTCCTGGGAGTTGTATTTGAGTTGACTCTAGTGGCTGGCAGAATGTCAAATACACTGAAAGTTGAAGTAAATGAAACCTTGGACTTGCAGGTAGTTCTGATTTATACTGTTCTTTTCTGTTTCTTCACAGAA
Organism: Colobus angolensis palliatus; assembly: GCF_000951035.1. Taxonomy (NCBI): domain Eukaryota; kingdom Metazoa; phylum Chordata; class Mammalia; order Primates; family Cercopithecidae; genus Colobus; species Colobus angolensis. The sequence continues at coordinate 2,801,824 of NW_012115810.1, read as the reverse complement.
CCCTACTCCTTTTTCACTTAATTTTGGGAGTTGACCTTGTGCCCAGATAGAGGATAATCCAATTAGATGTTTCTACAAAAGTACTCAAATTATTAATTTTAAGTATTGGGGCTATGAAAATATCTTTTAGGGCTATTGCAAAAACATACTCCTATCCTCCAGCTGCCAGTGGGTTTTATTCAACATGTTAAAGTACAAACTAACCACCCAAAAAACATCCTTTTTCCTGGCTCTTATCCTTCTGTTTCTTGGTTTCAAACATGGGGGAATGAGAAGGCTTTGCTGACTGAATACGGGGAACCAGTTAATGTTATTTTCTTCATACCACTTAATTGTTGCTCTGGAAGAGAAAGGATCAAATGTTTGGTATTTGACCTTTTCACAAACACCAAACATTTAAACCAAAGATATTTAAATATTTGGCATTCAAATTATATCATTCATTATATCATCCAGTCATTTAAAATATGTTTATTAAGTATCTATTACATGACCAGCACTGATCTAGGTGCAGTTAATAAAATTAACAAAGTTCCTACTTTTATGGAGTTCACATTCTAATGGGAGTGGGAAGATAGATGATAAGTAATGGCTAAAAAATACGCAATGTGCTACGTGAGGATAAATGCCATGAAGACCATAGTAAATCTAGATAATAATGTATATTACAATTTCACAGGTTGATTTCCCTAATAGTCATCCTCATCTAACCCTATGAGCATCATATAATACCCAACAATAGCAATTCATATTTTCTCACAAGTAGGAGTCACTCTGCTGGATGAGGTCTGAGTGATGAGGATTAGGCGTGGGTGGGAGGGACTTCTTTTTTAGGAATCTCCCATGGTCTTAATAGGACCCTTTTTGGAGAAAGGAGGTTAAGGAAACAAAAGCCAAGACACAGTCTCTCACAATGTATCCTTTTTTCATCTATATTTTTTGCATCATGATTTAGTTTATTTTCTGTTTTTCACTTGAGTAATTAATTGCTTTCCTCTATCAAGTTTCTTCTAAGAGATTTCATTTTAATCCTCTTCACCAGTTCCCAAATGTAAGTTTCTTTTTCCTTTCTCTTTTGAGGTAGGAGATCCTGCTGAACTATGTATTTTCCCATTGTTATGCAACTTTCCTTTTGAGTTTTTAAAAAGTAGTAACAATAATAGCTGCCACTATAATTTAATGACCATGCATAGCAGTGACGTCTTTTTCAAAGAAAATGACAATAATTTTAGTTTCGTGAGAAACCCTGGAATTGTTGTTCTGTTCCTTTACTTGTTTGCTCATTTGTATCAATAATGAGCCTGCTTTGTGTAATTTGAAGTGTTAGATTCTCTTAACCTGGCAGTGTGGGGTATGGTTAAGCACAGAGACTCTGAGTTCAGGCTGTCTGGGTTCACATCTCAATACTATTTCTTAATTGTTGTGCTTCGAAAAATCACCTCAAATACATCAGTTGTAAAATGGAAAGATTCTGGTACCATGTCATAACAATTGGTGCTAGTGTGATACAGTAGCACCAGTCTGGCATGTTTATGTGCCCAATATGTGATTCCAACACACTATGCTTATATAAAAAACAAAGAAGAGATGGTGCGGTGCTAGTCTTCAAAGAATGCACAATATATAAAGGAAAGAATTTAATTACATATATAATATATATACACGTACATATTAACACTATATAATAGCTAGTCATTTAACTGAGACTTTAAGCAAGACTTTCAGCCATTTAACTGAAACTGATAGGCTGATTTAGCAGGAAAGTTTATTAAAAGGATACTGCCATAGCTTTTTATTTCAAAAACAGTAGTAATCCTAAAATAGAAAAAAATTCTGGCTAAGTTCACTTAATCTTGATAATAATTTCCTAATCACTTTCCCTAATTCAATTAAAATTCTGGTTTTAAGTTTTTACATATAAAAAGTTTTCTACATAGTAGTTTTGGCAAAAAATGAAAGTCACATATCAATAAATAAGTTTTGGAACATTCATTTTTCAAGTACTCCTTCCATAGCTTAAAGTCTTTTCAAAAACAGTTAACTGCAAATGTTTTTGTTAAAACAGTACTTTTACCTCAAAGGCTAGATTGTACTTGTTTTATTTTAAAATAAATGCTTAAGAGCAAACTACAGTCAAATGTAACTAGACTACCGTTGTCTTTATCTTGCAATCATGGTTGACATTTAGCTAGTAGTGAGGTTTGGGTTAGATGTCCCAGTCTGTGTCCATTTTGAGTTGGGAGCGGCTATTCTAATTGCTTAATATCCATCCCATAGAAATTGTTAAATATTTTTATATCACCTCTGCTCATATTGAAATGAGTAAAGTTCCCTTGTCTCCCTGTCAGGGTGTGTGATGGGGGTGTGGCTCGCTTCTTCAGTGCTTGGAATTTGATGGCTTCTAGGCATGGGAGAGAAAAAAAAAACAAATTCTATAAGATTAAGTATGCATGAGTTAAACATGTGTATTACACAGGGAAATAATTTAGTGCCAAAGACTACAGAGATAAGAAATTAAATATACTAACAACAACAACAACATTGTACCCTGAGCTGTTTCAGCCTGGTGAAAGAAATTAAAACTTGTATGGGAGCAGTTAAATTTTAGAAGGGAGATAACTGTAGTTGCCGTATCCTTAGCAGTTAACAGGTGCACCTGGGGAATTCTGGGGTTTATGAGCTTGCCTGATGGCCACTAAAGCTTCTGTTTTTTTCCTGTATTTCCTTTCTCTTTCCTGGACCTCCTTGTCTCTATTTTAAAAGACCAAGGTGGCCATTTTCAGGAGGTCCTCTAATGTACTCTCTGCTCCCAGGGCCCATTTCTTCAAGTTCCTCCTGATGTGAGGAGCTGCCTGAGTAATAAATTTATCCTTTAGGATTAGTTGCCCCCTGACTGAATCAGGAGATAGAGAGGTGTGCTTTATAAAGGCCTCTCCAGGAAGGCAGTGGGATTTTCATCAAATTCCTGTCCTACATAAGCATTCTATTATGCACACCTGAAAGGGTCTCCTCTTCCAGTTGCCCATCTCATCATTGGGATCCCATTTAGGGTCATCCATTGGTACTGCTTCTCTTCCAGTTGGATAATGTTTGCCCCTTTCCCTGACATTATATGTGATACAAAGCTTATCCCCGAATCTCTCTGCACTTGCTGAACAGCATGTTTCTCAGTGTCTGTCAGGGTCTGATTCAAAAGTAACATAACATCTCTCCAGGAGAGTTCAAATATTTAGGTGAAATTCTGGAAAGCCTCTATATATCTCCCAGGGTCATCTGAAAACTAGCCAAGGTCCCCCTTCATTTGCTTTAAGTCCTGTAGGGAGAAGGGGACCTGGACCTACTGGGCCCAAATTCACTGGGCATCAATTGGAGAGGCAAGAGTAAGACTGGGGTTTGTTTAGGGTGAGGATTTCTAGGAGGGGGCAAGTGAGAGGCTGAAGCTGGATAGGGAGGTTGGGGTGGACCCAGAGGAGCACAGCTTGAGGGAGTTGGCTCCTCCGCTGTGGGTGCCTCTGGGACTCGTGTCTTTAATTGGCTGGGTTTGCCCCTTGCAGCCTTCCTGAGACAGGAAACAGAAGGGCTGAAGCAATCCTACATTTTCGGCAAAGGTCTGGATTACCTTGCAAGGTATAGAAAGTTTGCACATATGGGGCCTCAGACCATCTGTCCTCAAGTCTACAGAAAAGTTCAAATTGCCAGATGGTATTTAAATGAATGGTCCCTTCCTGAGGCCAAGCCAGTCCTTCCTGTAAATCATAATTTGCACAAACCTTTGTGCAGAGGGCTGTGAGGCATTTTTCCTCCAGATTCTGAGGGTCAAAGTAGTCCCAATGGCTTAGGATACACTCCAGAGGAGTTTAAGTTGGGGGTCGTGAAGAGAACTGGTTGCCCATTCTGAAAGACAGGGAATAGAGGCATCCCTCATTTCCTTTCTCTTTTTTTCTTTTTCTTCCTTTTTTCTTTTCTTTTTTTTTTTTTTTTTTTTTTTTTTTTTTTGAGATGGAGCTTTGCTCTATCGCCCAGGCTGGATTGCAATGGCACGATCTTGGTTCACTGCAGCCTCCACCTCCTGTGTTCCAGCAATTCTCCTGCTTCTGCCTCCCAAGTAGCTGGGTCTACAGGCAAGCCCCACCATGCCCAACTAATTTTTTCTATTTTTTGTCTACATGGGGTTTCACCACGTTAGCCAGGCTGGTCTCAAACTCCTGACCTCAGGTGATCTGCCTGCCTCAGCCTCCCAAAATGCTGGGATTACAAGCGTGAGTCACCACACCCAGGCTTCCCTTCCTTCTTTCAGTGAAAAACTCAGGGTGTGTTGGAGAGAGAAAGCGAGCATCCTCCCTCCACTCTCCACCCCTTATCCCTGAGCTCCAGAGACCTTGGCAGATGCCAGCCATAGGTACCAATGAGGTATGTACCCATGAGGCAGGAAAAACATGGAGAATGGGAATTAACTGCCTTCATCTATGCCTCCCTTTCTCCCTGCTATCGGCAAACTTTTGAGTTCCCTGGGCCTGTTTATTCCATGATCCATGGCCTTCTTCCGTGGGGTGGGTTTTAGCTGGCAGAAATTGATTCTGCCCATTTACACTGTGCCTGTCACCTGGCTTTGGATTCCTCAGGCCCAGTTTTTCTTTCTTGGGCCTCAGTCTGAAGCTTAAATGGAGTCTGGGACCAAAAAGGTATTTTAAAGGCTGTTTGTATCTGTTTAGAGTATCTCCTATGTGCCCTGCTGAATTTGCAGTTATCAGCCAGCAGGGGTCGCTCCTCTGTTAACTTTCCTATCAGAAATATTGTGGGGGGCATGGGGAGCTCTCTCACTTGGAAAAGGAAAAAAAGATAAAAATGGTAAAAGGGGCAAAAAAGGGGGGATGCTGAGAGAAGAACCCCTTGCTTAGTGCAAGTGGGCCCTTTTAATCCTTATAACTTTCCCATCCTTCCCCCAGTTCAGACCAGGTTGAATTGCCTGGCAAGGGGAGGTTCTGTTGGCATGGCAGGCAAGAAGCATCCTGTAGGGTCCTGGCTATCACTTGTTTTCTCCTGCCCCCCCACCCCCCTGGGGCTGTTGGGCTTAGTCTTTGCCTGCTGCAGGCATGCCTAGGCACCCAAGCTGAGAGGGGAAAGGGTAAGGAGAGGTGCCCTGAGCCATGCGTGCCTGTGGCTGTCAAGGCAGAGGCATACCTGGCACCTCTAGGAAGAGTTGGTCTGATTTGCACCTTTGGTGGCTGGGCCAAATACTCATTTTACTTAGTAACATTGACACAGCCTGTAGCAAAACACTTAACATTATAAAGAAAGAGATGAGAGCCATTTCAAACTGTGTGAGAGAGAAAAAGTGACAAAAAGACAACAGAGGCTTGCGGGGTGTGGTGGCTCCACCTGTAATCCCAGCACTTTGGGAGGCTGAGGTGGGTGGATCACCTGAGGTCCGGAGTTTGAGATCAGCCTGGCCAACATGGCGAAACCCTGTCTCTACCAAAAAAAAAAAAAAAAATTAGCCGAGAATGGTGGTGTGTGCCTGTAAACCCAGCTACTTAGAAGACTGAGGCAGGAGAAGTGCTTGAACCTGGGAGGGGAAGGTTGCAGTGAGCCAAGAGGAGCACTCCAGCCTGGGTGACAGAGCAAGATCCTGTCTCAAAAAAAAAAAAAAAAGAAAAGAAAAGAAAAGAAAAGAAAACAGAGCCTCTTACTCATAGGAAAGAGAGAGACGTGGCAGGGTTTTGGAAGAAAGGCAAACCCGACAGTTTTGCATTCACTCACACTCACCTGAGATGCTGGATGCGTCCCCAGTTGAGATGGGAAAAGTTGCCCCGCTGCTTAAACCTCTAGGGGAGCATTCAGACGGGCAGGCTGTGGGGCTCCGACCTCATGGCAGTATCTAGCAGTGAATATTTACAGCTCCTGAAGCCCCAGTGGGAGTGTATTACAGGGTACTCTTTTAGTTTTGCTCTTTTAGTTTTGCCATCTATAGATGGCTTATGTTACTTAGCTCAGTTAAATCCTCTACCTTGTTGCAAGGACAGAGGGCTTTCTGTATGCTGGGTTCTTGCCTTGGTGAACTGAAAAAATCGGAATCACACCTGGGCTTGGAGAATTGAGTGCAAGGTTTTATTGAGTGGAGGTAGCTTAGGGGGAGTCAGAAAGGGATTGAGTAGGAAAGCTTACCCCTGGAGTTGGGACTCTCAGTGGCCTAGGCTCTCCACTGACTATCCCAGCCAAACTCTACATCATTCTGCTTCTGCTAGTCAGTGGCCTGACAGCATTCTGGTGCCTGTCAGTGCGTTCCTCTCCACATTCAGCTGCCTGTATATTCTTCTACTGATGTGCTCCTCTCAATGTCCAGCTCCTTCTATGTCTGCCTGCTAGGGTCTCGGGGTCTTTTTTATAAGCACAGGATGGGGGTGTGGCAGGCCAGGGTGGTCTTGGGAATGCAACATTTGGGCAAGAAATGCCTGTCCTCACCTAGGTTCATGGGGATGGAGCCCTAGCTAGGGATCATGCCCTCCTCTACTTAGCACTTCCCTTCCCCACTTCCGTATCATTTAAAGGGACTGCATTCTTCCCTTCTCAGCACTTCTGTATCCATATTATAGTTGACAAAGTCTTAAAGTAACAGTAGGAAGGCTGTAGAATTAATTAGTGAAATATTGAAATAAATTGAATCAAATTTTTGAACTGCTAAATCATGAAGGGTTAAACTAAGATTTTAAAATATAAGCATTATCAACTACAAATTTTTTTATTATCAATGCACTGAATTATATAAATTACATTTTAAAATCTTAATTAGTTCATCTCATTCCTTTTTAGTTTTTGTTTTATTTTATGATAAATTATTATAGTTGTACATGTAAAGATTTTCTAAATGAATATACATATATTTACTGGGGTCCATGTTCAAATGTTTTTAAAGATAGTGATCAAAAATTTGTATTTTTATTTTATTATAATAATAATTATCATTATTTTTGACTTTTAAGTTCGGGGTACATGTACAGGTTTATTACATAGGTAAACTTGTGTCATGGGGGTTTGTTGTTATAGGGAGACCCTTTGAAACTATTGCTACATAATAAAAGATGAAATGCTCCTGATTATTGTAAATACATAATTGCATGCAGGATTGTGTAAAGACAATACCAGGTGGGACTGCCAGAATGAGCCAACAGTCAGGGAGGTTTCACATCACCAAGATTTCTATCCCAGAAAAGCAGATGTTCATAGCTCTGGGAATGGAATGTGACCCTTGTGGAGAGCCTATAAACGGATGCATGAGGGGCACCTGTTCATATGGATAAGATAGGGCTATAAATGACCTCATCTTGCCATGGCTCTTCTAGGCCTCTTTAGGGTTAAGGCATACTCCTTTCTGAGAATTTCTGGTCTAATCGGTTGTCTAGCTTCACATCCTGTTTCTATTGATTGATTTTAACAAGCTTTTGCTGCAACTGTTACTGCTGATTAATATCTTGCTAATCATAAGTTATAGAAAGATTGTGTTTCTGTGTAAAGGCTCTGTTAGAAATTACTGATGCACATACTATATTGTAAATTATTCTCTCTGTATACTGTACTTCTGCATACAGATGTTATGTTAAAGAATTACTTCATCCCCATGTGACCGTCTCACCTCATAATCAAAAAACCCTAAATCCCTCACTAACCTACCCCTGCCCTCACTAAACTTAATAATAAATGCTAGTATATCCAGTGCACTGGTGGCATTGCAGGATCAGAAGGCAGTGAACCCCCTGAACCCAGCTTTCACTATCTTGTGTGTGTCTATTATTTCTTGACCAGCCGATCCTCTTGAGAACAAACAAAGAGCCCCGTTGCATTTAGGACTGCTGACCAGATCCCGCAATAGTTGTGCAGATTATTTCCTCACCCACATATTAAGCCTAGTACCCGTTAGTTATTTTTCATGATATTTTCCCTCCTTGCACCCTTCACTCTCCAACAGGCTACAGCGTGTGTTGTTCCCTCATGTGTTCTCATCATTTAGCTCCCACTTATAAGTGAGAACATGTGGTATTTGGTTTTTTGTTCCTGTGTTAGTTTGCTAAGAATAATGGCCTCTAGCTCCATCCATGTCCCTACAAAGGACATGATCTAATTCTTTTTTACAGCTGCATAGTTTTCAATGGTATATATGTACCATATTTTCTTTATCCAGTCTATTGCTGATGGGCATTTAGGTTGATTCCATGTCTTTGCTATTGTGAACAGTGCTGCAATGAATGCATGCACACAGGTGTCTTTACAATAGAACAATTTCTATTCCTCTGGGTATATACCCAGTAATGGGATTGCTGGGTTGAATGGTATTTCTGTCTTTAGGTCTTTGAGGAATCACCACACTGTTTTCCACAATGGCTGAACTAATTTATACTCCTCCCAACAGTGTGTAAGCATTCCTTTTTTTCCTTAACCTTGCCAGCATGTGTTATTTTTTGACTTTTTAATAATAGCCAATAATTTTGATTTTTAACAGTAAGGCAATGCTACAGTAGGTCAAACCATTTTGTATGAATATTAAAATAAAAGAATGGCTCAAAGAATGCTACAAACTTGCTTTCCAGTTATTTTATGTACCTAAATACACACACTGGCCTTGAAGAATATCTCCAATAGGAAGTGCTGACACGGCCCATTCAGTCCCTTTTTGTGGTGGCAAAGTGAGCCAAGTGACCACTTAGAAAGTTGTTCTCAGCCTATGTTCAGATTAGACTTACATGGAAACCTGTATAAAGTTATCCATTGCCTCACAGTCTCCATGGTTAGAACTTTAGTGTCAGTTATTTTTCTTTTCAAACCCATTTGTAATTTCATTCTTCCGTCAGAGGTGAGAACTAGGGATTAGGGCTTCTGCTAGCCGGGGGTCAACTGAGGATACCATTGATTCTCATTTTTGATGGTAGTTATATTCTATAAAGTCACTATAAGCACTGAATTTGTGAATACTGAGCCATTGCTTCTAGAGAAAACACAGGGTTAGGTTCCTGTGAGCCCCAGTCACATTTTTGTCTACTGATCAATACATAACCTTGTTTTGTGTGTATTTCTGTTTACAGACATTTTATTCAGTATATATTGTTGATTCATTAACATTGAATTCACAACCAATTGCACTGTGACTCATACGTGAACAAAGCTTACCTAACACTTATTTTCGTTTGTGTTCAGAAGTATTAGACCACACTTCAGCATTGTGCTTGGGGGCCATTTTAAACAGTGAAATCACTAACAAAGAGCACAAAAATGTGAAAAATTGGCACTAAATATACTACAAAAAGGATACTTACTTAGAGTATAAGAGCTGAAACAAGAAGGCAGAGCACTGCCTTGTTTGACCTCACTTAGGAATCTGAGAGTCAGGTGATTCAAATGTTTCATTGTTCTGCACATGTTTGCAAATGACTGTGAAAGGGCCACAGCTATTGATTATTTGGGGGTTACAAATAAGTATTAGCAAGTAGCTGAATTCACACACATGAAACCCATGAATAGTGAGTATCAACTCTTTTGTGGTTTGAATTATTATGTCCCCTTCAAAATTTGTGTTGAAATATCGTATCCAATGCAACAGTGTTAAGAGGTGGGGCCTTCAGGAGGAGATTAGACCATGAAGCCTGTGGCCTAGTGGGCAGGATTAGCACCCTTTTAAAAGTGAGTGAGTTCAGCACATTTTGTCCTTCTGATCCACCATGTCAAGAAATAGCATTCATGGCACCATCTTGGAAGCAGAGGCTGGGGACCTCACCAGATGCTGAATCTATCTGTGCCCTTGATCTTGGACTTCCCATCCTTCAGAACTGTGAGGAAATAAATTTCTGTTCTTTATAATTACCCAGTCTCAGGTATTTTGTTGTAGCAGAACTAACAGACTGAGACAAACTATATATATATAGCTTGTTGGCCTAAGCAGGAGAATTTGGAAACTGGATTATGTTTTTTAGATATCTTCCTGAATCATTCATAATTCATTTTGGCTAAAGCTGTGATATAAGTGGACACATATTTTCAGCAATTTATGAAAGGACATGTAGTCTGGAACATTTGTCTGCTAAATTCATTGGCCTAGGCATTGTCACATATTTGCTTAGAACAAATAAAACCTATTATGCATTATAAAAAATATGCAACTTCGGCTAGGTGTGGTGGCTCACGCTTGTAATCCCAGCACTTTGGGAGGCCAAGGCAGGTGGATCACGAGGTCAGGAGATCGAGACCATCCTGGCTAACACTGTGAAACCCCGACTCTACTAAAAATACAAAAAGTTAGCCGAGTGTGGTTGCGGGCGCCTGTAGTCCCAGCTACTTGGTAGTCTGAGGCAGGAGAATGGCATGAACCCTGAGCTTGCAATGAGCTGAGATCATACCACTGCACTCCAGCCTGGGCGACAGCAAGACTCCGTCTCAAAAAAAACAAAACAAAAAAAAACACAAAAAACCCTGTATATATAATATACAATATTATTTATATATATTATATATCTATACCCTCATGGCAGTAGACCCGTGGGCACTTTAGAGTATAAATCCTTAGCTAATATTTGGAAGAATCAAATTACATATGAATTCAACTGAAAAGTCCACAATGTCTTTAAACTGGAGACAAAGTAACAAGTGCAGGAAATCTGAATTAGAATTACTTGGAAGGATTTTTGCTTAACTCATGCCTACTAACAAGGCCCATAGCAGTCCTTCAACTTGTGGTTCAGGAAAGAGATTGAGGGACTGAAGGAAGAAGTCCTAGATCATTGAAAAACTGTCTTGCTTATAGTAACTGGAGTTTCCTATACCTTTACCAAAAATGAGGAGGGAAGTTATAGAGACTATAAGGAAATTCAACTTCCACACAAAAATAATGCACAGTCACTTTTATTGCAAGCTTATCATGGCCTAGGTGATTAATATTTAAACTGAGAAGATTTAATGTGACTTAGTTATACATCCCTAAGATGGCGATGGAGAGAGTCTCACTGGGCCCCATCTGTACTCCAAAAAGAGTACACTTTTTTTAAAAAGTTCATATTTTGGGATTATGCATTTTTGGAAAGGCGTTTGAAAGTCTCTGCTGGGGGATCAAAACATGACGTACAAAGAATTCTCACAAAAATAGAAATATGGTATCAGGCCTTTCTTAGACTGCCTCACATTTATATACACCCAACAAGTAGCAAGATTAATTCAGCACTGGCAGCTGCCTTTATCCACAGTTTTTCATTGAATCAAATGCTAAAAAAGTTGAGCAGGCTCTGGAACCTGTATACCATTTTGTTGAAGGTGGGAAAGGGACTTCAATTATATTATGCTACTACTGTTATAAATGAAAGAATGGATGAGTAAAGCCAGTAAATGAATAAAGAGATGAGACATCTATTTATTAAGATCACAAATTATACCATATTTTATAATGTTAATGTATACTGCATATTAAAATATATTTTCTGATATTCCTAAAATAATTAACTTTTTTTTCCTCTGAATTCTCAATAAATAAGCTGTGTGTTTCATTTATCTATCTGAGTATTTGTGTTGAGGGTATATAGATTTAACAGCTTTGGGGAGCTTGCATAGTCCCTCCTCATCCTTAAAACTCATTCAAAATTTTAGAACTTATTTGGCATAGATTATTTCATTTCATTCATCCTTTCTCCCTGAAAGGCAGTAAGAGTCTCGAGGGACATACTCATAGTATGTGAGAGATTTTTAAATTACAAAGTGATCCAAATTATTTTGTTACTACAAATAATCTATTTAAAAATACTTCAAGATGAAGGATTTATGATTTTTAATAGACAAAACTAAATAAGGCAGCATGCATGGACTATGAGTGATCCCTGATAGACATCTCAGAAATGCTTCATTCATTTCAGGAACAGACTGCTTATGTGCTCACAAATGTGCTGCATGCTGTTAATTACCAATTAAGCATAATGTTAACATTTAATAATTGTGGAACACCCACAGGGAACCCTAGAGAAAAACTGAAACTTATCTGGAAAAAGGAATTGTGGAGGCTGACCAAAGTTCTCAGATGAGGCCAATTACTGCCTAAGGCTCATCTTATTCCCTGGAACCTTGATGATACGGTGTCTCCTTTGAAGAGGTGGCAGGCACAAAGCAGCCCAGGCCAAATCCTAGACATCGTCTTATTCATGCTTTTCTCAGAAAGGTGTAAGTGGGAAAGCCTTCCCTTGCTTCCTTCCTGAGGCTTCTCCACACTGCCACTCACAGATGATGTTTCCTCTGCCGCCACCTAGTGGGGCTTTAACTATGAGATCTCAACTGCATTGGAACAAATTGAGTTGATGCAGTTAAACAAAACTATAACTATGTACAATTATAGATTTTTTTGCCAGTTAACAGAAAAGGGAGATAACCTATATTTCCTACTATGAAGGTAAAATCATGGCTATAATTTAAACTTAAAATACATGTTATAAAGGCAGAGAAGATAACCTTTCTACTTCATTACCTCTACTGCTAGTGTTCTCTCCAATCTTCAGAAAAAAATCATTTAAAAATTAAGCTGCTCAGGGCCCAAGATACTTCTGCCACAGATTCAGGGGATAAGGGTTTAAATATCTATAGATGAGGGAGAAGGTTACATGTATTGAGGATGTTTACAGGGATTGTTTTCATGACTATGCCTATGTGACACCTCCCTGAACCTTTCTTTTGTGATTCGATGGCATCCTGAGCTTACATCTAGCCACAGCACTCATCTCACTTTGTTACAATTGCGTTTTTACTTATCTGCCATTCCTAGTAAGTTATAAGCTTCACAAGGACAGGCAACGTGTCATGTCTTCATTATTTTTGAATCCTTAATAGTAGTTTAGAGCTTGGCACACAGGAGATACTCAATGCATATTTAGTGAATAAATGAACATCAAATGCCTACCATGTGCTAGGAGATGTGAGGAAAACAAAGATCTATACCTATGCTTTTCCTGCGCTTTGTATATGTTACTACATTTAATCTTCACAACTCCATGAGTTTATGAGTGGGCCTGTTGTTTTCTCTTGCTCAGTATTCATTCCTTCTGTTTTTGGTAAAACTGCCCCTAGATTTTCTTCTGGAGAAACCACCCACTTCCTCATCCTCAAACTCTCTTTGGGTAGGATTGACCCCTTTCCCAGCTATTGAGCTGGAGCCTGATTAGTTTAACCTATTCAACATATCCCACTCCCTAGCTATAGTGATTAAGTGTGAACATGGAACCCAATTAAAACCAGAGAAATCCTAGCACTTTGGGAGGCCAAGGTGGTGGATCACTTGAGGTCAGGAGTTCAAGACCACCCTGGCCAACATGGTGAAACCTCGTCTCTACTAAAAATACAAAAAAAAAAAAAATTAGCCAGACGTGGTGTCACGCACCTGTAATCCCAGCTACTGGGGAGGCTGAGGCAGGAGAATCGCTTGAACTCGGGAGGTGAATGTTGCAGTGAGCCAAGATCACACCACTGTGCTCCAGCCTGGATGACAGAGTGAGACTCCGAAAAAAAAAAAAAAAAGGACCAGAGAAATAAAAGTGGAAATTCCTTGCAGCTATTTGTAACAGTGGGTTATGGTTGTGTTAAGGGTTGGGAGGGGGCCTCCCTCTATGTTCTAAGAATGGAGGCAGAACGGACAGCTAGAGAAATGTGGGTCCTTGGAGAAACTGTCTATATGCCAGATGAAACTTAAAGATGCCCAGGAGTTTGAGTTACATGAGCCAATAAATTCTCTTGTTTAAATATATTGAGTTAGATTTTCTGTCATAATATTAAGAGGACTTATTGATCTTCTAATAGGGAGTATCCCCATTTTGCAAAGGAGGAACTGAGATTTAAAGAAGTTGCATTATATATTCCAATGTCATACTGTGAACAAATGAACTTGGAGTCAATTGTCAACCCCTTCGTTATTTATTGCACAGTTTCTTCTAGAGTTAGTATGGACGATAATGACTGGAACCAATTAACCTAGTCTCTTAAAAACAGAATGTGTGTGTGAATTAATGAAATCAGTATTAACAAAGTTAAAAAAGTAAAATGTTAATAAAGAGAAATTGTCCCAACTCTGACATTGGTATTACTTTATTATTTGCATAATGTGCTCAGCTGATAGGTAGTTTCCTACATGGATGTTTCCTAAATATTAATGAGGGAAAATATCAAAATTCAAGATCTGAATATCAGCTGATTTTTTTCATTATTGTAACACTATGATAGACTCATAGCCTGAAGCTACATGTTTTGCTTAGTTAACAGTTGAAAGTTGAGTTCAATAATAATTTAATTTTTCAAATTTATACATGAAAAGCTATATTTTAGGCAATGCTTTCCAACAGAAATTAGTTTTGTTTGCTTCTAAACATGTATTTATTGGTGTGTAGATTTATTTAAAATAATGTACAGAAAGATATTTCACATAGGATATCAAATACATAATTATTTGATATTTGTTATCTATATACTCAAATAGTTAAATGGTTTCTATGTCCCCAGACTTTTTTAATCTTCTTTTCATTTTATTTTTTTGATATCAATAACTACAATTTTCTTAGACACTTTATGAGCAAACTCTAGCCTAAAGATTCTGTTGCTAGGTAACATCCTCCTCTTCCTCCCCCCCTTTCTTTTCTGCTGGTTACCATAGAGCCTCTCTTAATACGTGGCTCAAGCCCTGACTGTAATCCTGGAAGTTGAATAAAAACCTAAGTATCTCTCTTTCTTTCTTTCTGTCTTCTGTATAGCCTAGTTGCTCAGTGAAATATTTGGATTTAATTAAGTACCAGTTAATCATTCAGTATAATTACTCTATAAATATCTACTTTATGCAATTTATCTGGATTTTTGGTTTACCTTACAGAACAATTTTATGGGTTGAAACTCTTACTGAAGAGTTGTTTGATTTGGGCAGGGTTGGGAATTTAAGTTCTGGAATTTCATTTTGATTTAATTAAATACAGATTAATCACTCAATATAATTACTCTATAAATATCTACTTTCTGCAATTTATCTGGATTTTTGGTTTACCTTACAGAACAATTTCATGGGTTGAAACACTAACTGAGACTTGTTTAATTTGAGCAGAGTTGGGAATTTAAGTTCTGCAATTTCTTTTTCTTCAGTGTGCTTGACATTTTCCACCTGCCCATAAAGATCTACTTTTCACCCTTCTCTGCATTGCTCTGTGCCGGGGGAGGCTAACCTTTGTGGATTGCGTCAATGAGCTCCCTTTTCCTCTAGCTTCTGATCAGATTCAGTCAATGGAAGCACTAGCAGGAAAGCAGAGGTGGGGAGAAGAGTGAGGTTTTGGTATTTATTCCTTAGGCTAATCTTAATGCAGGTCATGGTGCATCCGTGTACTAAAAGTCATGTGTCAGGGGACCCTCTTCATACAATAATTCTACCCAGGTTTTGGTAACTGCTTTCTTGCCTTGCACCTTCTGCCTAAGGGTGGTAATGGGTCCTCAACGCAGTTTGCACTGGGACGCTATATCAGGCCTGATTGGTTTATCTTACCTATGTCAACACTTTTGTAAATAGTGACTTTATTACAATCTCTCAATTACTGTGTCTGAATGTGCCATCTGCTTTTTTCTGGTGGAAGTGGCAGCAGCAGCAACTGAGCTTTATGGCTAAAAGACAGGCAACAAGGAAAGTGTTGAAGGTAAGCTGAGCTGAGCAGATCTTGGGTGGTGCATTAATTGGGCTCATTATACCCACCCATAACTGATTATGGGTCCTTATCTACATGAGTAGCTATCACAGTTCTTACGCCTTTTTGTACCAGGAGAGTACTAAGTTTTTTTCTCTTTCTTTTACTTCAATTTCTAATTTCGGATAACTCAAGCAATGAAGTGTTTTATAGTTTGATTCTTAGGTTTTAAGTAATATTAAAGGCTCTAAGAATGGGACTTCATTCTCTCACATTCATTCAAAACTACACACGCACTGGTGATTGTGTAGTGAAAGGTGACAGCACAACAGTGAACATTATGACCAGGGTCTCCTGTTTGCAACTTTCAGATTTTCTGTGCTATTTCCTGAACATGAAAACTAATCAGTTCATGTTTTGTTTTAAAAATATTTTGCAACTGCTTTGGTCTGTGTCTACATCCACAATGCAAGTTATTACTACGTTTCCTCTCAAGATGTAATTGGTGCTACTTATTTCACAAGATTGTTGTGAAAGTCAAATGTGATAATGTGCAAAACAGCTGTGAAAAATATCAAGTGCTATATAAAAGAATAAGTTGTAATTTCTAAATTGTTATTTCCAGGTTTTATTTCCACCAATAATTTTACAGAAATATGAAGGGGGGCACTCTTATTTTACACACACACACAACACCTGAGGATTAATGTGGAAATGAGATGATCTCAGCTTTTAGTTGGCCAATAATATATTTAAGAATTGGGCCATTTTTATGTTTCTGATGAAACTATTTTTAATTTTTTGTAACAGGACTACTCTAACTTAACTGACACTATACAGAAGCGAGTTACTAACCAATGGGATAAGCACCAACATAACAAAATTTAATTGACATATTTAATTTATATATTTCTAGACAGTCAGCTTTGTGGGTATATCATCCCATGTTATTACAGAAGCGAGTTACTAACCAGTGGGATAAACACCAACATAACAGAATTTAATTGACACATTTAATTTATATGTTTCTAGAGAGACAGCTTTGTGGGTATATCATCCCATGTGATCTAGGTAGAATCCAAATGATATTCGTAAGCATGCAACTTGGACTTAAAATTTAAGGTAGGTATTTTTCTGATCTTACTTGAAAAGTAGATGACTTTATTGAGGCTTTTAATCATACTATTGCTGTTCTTATTCAGCATTAGTTGTGGACATATATTGTGATCAATATTATCTACATATATAAAATTTCTTAAGAAGTTTTCATTGAATCCAAATTACTTAATGGACTTAATAATCAAAGTGAGGATGTATATATGCAGAAAGTACACCAATCATCACCTTGTTGAAGAGCCTTGTTAACAATTTTATGCTAAAATGCACTATTATTAAATTGCTTTAGAGTTTGTACTCCTGCCAAAAGAGTACTAGTATTTTCAGAATTAGAAACAGAAAACTGTGTTATTGAGAGGTTAGCTGAAGAAAGGTCAGTTTGGCCGGGCACGGTGGCTCAAGCCTGTAATCCCAGCACTTTGGGAGGCCGAGACGGGCGGATCACGAGGTCAGAAGATCGAGACCATCCTGGCTAACACGATGAAACCCCGTCTCTACTAAAAAATACAAAAAAAACTAGCCGGGCGAGGTGGCAGGCGCCTGTAGTCCCAGCTACTCGGGAGGCTGAGGCAGGAGAATGGCGTAAACCCGGGAGGCGGAGCTTGCAGTGAGCTGAGATCCGGCCACTGCACTCCAGCCTGGGCGACAGAAAAAAAAAAAAAAAAAAAAAAAAAAAAGAAAGGTCAGTTTGTCAAGTGGCTGCTTGAGGTAATAAATGGTAAATAATATTTATTTTTGTCTTATTTGGCATGCTTATTATTTTTCTTCTGTCCTCACTGGTGGGCAGTAACCCTTAGAAAGATATTGAAAGAAACAACTTCGGGCTTAAAATAAAATTATTACTGGATAGCTTCACTTGACACTGTCATATTTTTATGTCTTATGCAAATAACACACATATACCTCCATTATTCCATATTAAAATCACAATGAATAATTTCTGGAAAAGTATGATAATTATTGCATGTAGATCAATTAAGGAAATCTATGCTAAGGAATATTGGAAATTCAATTAAGGAATACATGTTAGCATAAAATAGATAAATACTAGGGTAGATCAAATTGACAGCGCAACAGTGGATATCATGATCAAGTGTCTCTTTTTCCAATTTTCAGATATTGTGTGCTATGA
This sequence comes from Colobus angolensis palliatus, assembly GCF_000951035.1. Lineage (NCBI taxonomy): Eukaryota > Metazoa > Chordata > Mammalia > Primates > Cercopithecidae > Colobus > Colobus angolensis. The sequence continues at coordinate 2,783,917 of NW_012115810.1, read as the reverse complement.
ATGAAATGCTCCCCTCCCCAAATTTGCATGCTGCAACCCCAGCCACCAATGGGATGATATTTGGAGATAGGTATTTAGGAGATAATTCAGTTTAGGTGAGGTCATTAGGGTGGGGTCCTCATGATGGGAATTGTGCCCTTATAAAAAGAGACCCCAGAAAGTTTGTCCCCTCTCTTGCTATCCTCATGCACCAAGCAAAGGTCATGAGAGGACACAGGGAGAAGGCAGCCATCTGTAACCAAGGAGAAAGGCCTCACCAGGCACTGACCCTGCAGGCAGCTTGATCTTGGACTTCTAGTCTTCAGAACTGTAAGAAATACATTCCTTTTGTTTAAGCCACACAGCCTATGGCATTTTGTTATGGCAGCTTGAGCTAACAGACACTGTGTATGTACTTTCTTAAGTGTTACAGGGATTTAGAAGTTGTCAGAATTATTTTCCATATGTAATGGGCTATATCTGTAATCCTCTAAGTCATAAAACTATTTATATTATTAATTTTTATAATCAATGATGCCCAAAGAGGCCTTAATTTCTTAGACCCCTTTTGCTTTCATTATCAGCATAAGCAATTTGTTAGGGCCATTTTGGAGGAATCCTCCCTCTCTAAAAATAAATTCTTTGCCACCTGTCAACAGTATATCACGTGGAGAAAGGTCTGTTAAGATGCAAATGCTGAGTGGCTGGTAGGCACCCTCAACAGAAGTTGTTCACTCCAGGCAGCCTCTTAGATCAACAGCCTGACATAGTCACTTAGTATCACAGGCGTCTCAAATTTAACATCTCCAATATTAATTCTTGATTTGGCACTATCCCAAACTGCTCCTCCTTCAGTCTTCACCACATCATTTCAGGGCAAATCCAAAACACCAGTAAATCCTGCTGGCTATACCTTAAAAACAGAATAATCATCTCACTACTTCTCACCATCTCAACTGCTATACCCTAGTAGGTCACCATCATCTCTAGATTACCAACAGATTGCTAACAGATCTTGTTTCTACACTAACCCCCTTCTATTGTCAACACAGCTGAAAGAGTGAGCCTTCCTAAATCGCATCATGTCCCACTTAAATTTCAAACTCTTCGGTGGCTCTGTAGCACACCCAGAGTATAAAAGAAAGTACTTAAAATGGTCTGTGAAGCCCTGCATGATCTGCTCCAATGTCCCTGCTCTGCAACCACTCCCACTACTCTCCCTCTTGCTCAATCTATTCTGGGTTCACCGGCCTCCTTGTTGTTCTTCAAATAGGTCAGGCAGGGTTTTGCTTTAGGACCTTAACTCTAGTTCTTCATATGGAAATTTCTTCCTACAGATACCTCCAGAATGTCTAACTCATTCATGACCTCTAAGTTTTTGCTCAAATCTTGCCTTTTCAATAAAGCTACCCAAGTACTCCATTTAGAGCTACAACCTACTCTGTCATCTCCCTACCCCTTAACCTTGACTTAGGTTTCCTTATTTTTCAATAGCATTTTTCATCTTCTCACATGGTTTATAATTTACTTACTCATCATCCTTACTTAAACTATTGTCTGTTCTCCCTGCTAGAATGTAAGCTCCAAAAAAGCAAGGACATTCCTCCCCTCCTATTGATGTATGTTTTCCACATCTAAAATAATGTTACATTATATATGTTCAATAAATAATTGTTGAATTAAATGAATTGTTCTATCTAAATGAAATTTCTTAGTGACATAAAATAAACTCCATGAATGTTGGTTTTCATTAGCTGGTATGTCTTATTATATATATGTATATTATTTATATGAGGGAAGTAGGCTCTGGGTTTGTGACTGAAATTTGCTGAGGAGCTGTAACTCTTTTCTCTCCCTCATTCATATAGTGGGAAAGAGAAAATGAGGTGGCAACAGATAGGAAAAAGAACTGCAATTAATTTATTGTTTATATTTTACTGGTAAATGTGCTGGTTAATTGAATATCTCAACTTATGATAAGACCAATGCCAACAAGATTCAGAAGAAATTCCATAGTTAGACACATAATCCTGTAAGCTTTATAGTCACCAGGAAGGAGGTATTCTGTGTAAGAGAAGTAATTAAATTGGCTAATCTTGGTCAAAACAATGCATTTCCTTGGCTATTTCTCTAGTTATATTTTCTACTGCCATTTAAAAACTTTTCAAGCCTTTTTTCTTTTATGGTGTAAATAATTTTATTATATTCTGAAATACAGCACTATGGTTGGGGATGGAGAGAAAAGGGGACATACAATGTTTAAGAAACCACATTCTGCAGCCAAACTCTCAGATTTGCTAGTTATTATGCAACTGCAGTTGTGGGTAGTGAAATACAATTCTCCACCTGACTTTTCACGTTTGTAAAATGGGAATAATAACATATACCTGATGGAGTTGTTCTGAGAAAGAACACTTCACAACACACAATGCTTGGTACGTCATATTCACTCTATAATCATTTTTATAAAATAAAGAAGGATTTTATTAAAAGAAAATATTTAAAAAGCAAAAGTTTTAAATAGACATGACATTTTCATAAAATGCTATTGTTCATACAGTATTAACTTGACTCATGGAGGCAAATTAACATTACTATTTTTTAAAAAAAACTCTATGGCCTTATTTGAATTTTTATACTAGGATATTTATAATTTGAAACACCAGTTTTAGGGAGGGAGATGCTATGTTGTTCAAAGTCCTCCTCTGCATCTTCATGGTAGGAACTTTCTTTGGTAGCCCTTTCTCTAAGTTAAGATATATGTTGGCAGGAACTATGAAGGATCTGATATTTTACTCTAGTTATAAGCAAACAAGTAGAGTGCCACGATTGCATAGAAATTGGCAGAATGTGTGAGATTCCTGAGTCAGAGACAAAGAACTTTATTACTCAAAGCACAACAGACAGCATGAACTTCATACTTCCATAGATTCCCCTCATTCTGAAGTCCCACAGGGCAAAGAGGAGCTGCCAGATGGGTGCTGCACATGCATTGCGTTTGTTATCCAACTGGAAGAAGAACTCCAAGCTTAGGAAAGTCCTAAGAAGGCTGCTAGCAAATGTACCCAAACTTCACCCTGGCAGGAAATACTGTCTTTGAAATTAAATGTGCAGAAAGGCAAGAAACCCATGGGGACTTAACTCCCAACTACACAAATGCAGTTGCATCAATAAGGCTATTTTGATGAAAACAAGATGTACAAAAATTGTGACCACAGAATTAGACTAACATTGTAAATGTAAACACTCAATCCTTTCTAAGCAGTTCTTTTAATATGTAATCAGTTGGAATACAATTTTGCAATGGTTTGTTCTTTCTAGTGCTTTACCACTTGATACCTTCATAAGCCATGCATTTTCCCTCTTATCACGTAGGTTTTACCCTCCCCCTCTATTTATTTATGCCAATAATTTAACCTTAGTGGCTTAAGTATTTCTTACAGCATTGAAGGAAATTACAGACACTTTCCCAAGAGTAGCTTCTACATCAGCAATCTTCCTTTCTCTCTGCCATTTCCTCTGAGAATTGTTTCACAAGGTCCAACATCCTCTTCTGTAGCATAGCTGAACAACAGATCCCCAGCTCTGCAAGGCTGATTTCTTTTGTGAATAGTTAACATTTTTTTGATAGCCTTATTTTTAAGAAACATGTTAGCCCTTCTCTTGTTCTTCAGAGATAACTCAAAATAATATCATTTGGTCTATCTGTTCGTAAGCCAAAGCTACAGCTGCCCTGTCGTTTTAAACTCAGAGCTACAAAATTCATTTGAGTTCCAGAGATAAATCAGACTTGTCCATTGCTATTACTTAATAAGCCAAAATAACTGAACATTGAACAAGAGTTTGCCCAAAGGCTGAGTCAGATTATATACAAGCCACCGTCTATATTATCACTGTATAAACAGCAAATAACTTTTTAGTATATGTTCATGTCCTGTGCAATATTTGGGACATACTTACACTAAAAAAATTTATTTGGAAATCAAATTTAACTAGATATCCTGTTTATGTGCCAAATCTCACAATTCAGGTCACCATTTATCTACCGAACACAATCAATAACCTGTTCGTCCAATGTGGCCTCAAGTGGGTTTTGGCACAGAAGCGCTCCTTTTGGACTACAGGTGTGGTCCTGGTTGCAAAGTTCTGATGTGACGTCAACACTATACAAAAGTAAATGTAACTGCAAATTTTGAAATTCACAGATGGGTCTTTGAAGTCCAGCTCAAAAGCGTGGAAGAGTAGGTTAAAATAAGTCACAGACTTGCCGGTTTGGGGTTTCTAGAAACAAAAGTAACTTGAGGAGTTGTAGGCTTGTGGAAGACCTTTCCAGAGAGGGTGGGAAGCTACAGGAGAAAAGGCTTCTTCGGGATTTAGAAAGAGAGCGCGCGAGAACCTGAGCTACCCAGTAAGAGCCGAGCAGGGACTGGTGGGCTCACGACGGGGTGTAACCAATCAGGGCAGAGATGGGTGGGGCTAGGCTACGGGAAGGGGCGGACTGCAGCAGAGTTGGCTCCAAAGTGTGGGACTCAGCCAATCGGAACCGGGCAGGCCGGGGCTGGACTGCGGAAGGGGGCGGGTTCGGAGGAGTGTACTGTACGGTGAGTCTTTTAGCCTCACCTGCAGCTTCGCCTCCCTGCACCTGCATCTGTGCTGTTCTCCCAGCACTGCGGACGCAACTCGAGGGTGACGCTTGCTCCGCTCGTCATGGCCTACCCGGGATACGGAGGCGGGGTGAGTCCCAGCCGCTTGGCCGTGTCCCTCTCCCTGGCGGAGTGTGGCGCCCCCTCGGGGGCGGTGCCAGCGTGCAGGGTCCGCACTTGGCGGCTGCTCCTTGCGTCCGCGCCTGGTACTCGGCGGCGCGGGACTCCGGGGGTGTTGGGAGCCAGGGCCGCGGCGAGCATTGGGCCTCGGCTGACTTGGAGCCGCAGGTGTGGAGCCGAGGGAGTGATGTGTGTTTGGAAATTTATTTCCTGGAACGGAGGAACAAGCCACCCTCTTCTTGTTCCAGTAATCTTTTGTGGTACATCCCTCCCCCGCCCCCCACTCAGTGTTGCTAGAGATCCTGTTTCTGAATTTCCTGACCACTTCTTGTTCTTTAAGTTCCTTATGAATAAATTAAGGTGTACGGTAAATAACTCCTAATCTTTACTGTTATACGAAGGGCAATCTGTTCTAGACTACCCCCCTCGCCCCCAGGCGGGGGGAAGTTACTCTTTCTTATAACTTTTATCCTATATCACCTTTGGGAGTTGCAAGTTATAGTGGTAGAGTCCTGGTGGCTAGCCCCTTCTTTTCAGAAAGGAACCCAAATCTTTAGTATTGATGTCAGTGATCTGCAAAGTGGGTTGAGCACGCTGTGTTAACAGAGTTAACATTAGCTTGATCCATTGCGGTGTGGGTAGAATATAATATATTTTCTCTTTTTATTTCTGTTTGTTTTTTACCTAAACAGAGAAACTGTGTTTTACTGATTTTAACATAGGACTTGACTTTGGGCTATGGTTGTGGTCTTCAAAAGAGTTACTTCTACCCCTGGGAGTTCATGGTTGTTGTTGTTGTTCTTGTTCTTGTTTTAGGATATGAATTTCCAGGTCCTCAACTTCCACACATACTTGTTTCTAAAATTGATTTGCTTTCCTTAAGACTTGCCTCTATTCCCTGTGGCACCTTCCACTTTGTAATGCATACTCCTCCTGAGTCCTTAAATTTAGGAAGGAAGTTTAAACTGCCTAAGGAAAGTAAAGCCCCTTAAAGATTAGTCAAGATAGCATAAACCTGTGGGTCTTTAAAAACGTCCCTAGCGTAGACGTATTTTCATTTGGTTGAAGCTATCTGTTAGAAGTGTGATATATTTACTCCTCTTGGTATGCTCTTAATTCATATATGTATGGCAGAGTGAGGTGGCAAGAGTAATACATTTTCATTCAAATAATTTGGTGCTTCCTTACCCACTTTTGTGAGAGTACTTGAATTTGATGGAGAGTTCCACGACACAATAAAGAGAACGTCTGTATATGTTTTGAACATTTAAATACCCTTTTCCATGAATTTAAAATAAACATCTCTTTTCAGCTGTTCTCATGCTCATTATTAATGGCAGGAAAAAGAAGTACCCTCAATAGCTGAAGCAATATAGATTAGAGACGCTGATTTTAAAAAATGTAATTGAGCCGGGCGCAGTGGCTCATGCCTGTAATCCCAGCACTTTGGGAGGCCGAGGCGGGTGGATCACCTGAGGTCGGGAGTTCGAGACCAGCCTGACCAACATGGAGAAACCCCGTCTCTACTAAAGATACAAAATTAGCTGGGCCTGGTGGCACATGCCTGTAATCCCAGCTACTAGGGAGGCTGAGACAGGAGAATTGCTTGAACCTGGGAGGCGGAGGTTGCGGTGAGCCGAGATCGTGCCATTGCACTCCAGCCTGGGCAACAAGAGTGAAACTCGGCCTCAAAAAAAAAAAAAAAAAAAAATGTAATTGAAATATTTTAAGATACATTGGATAACATTTTGGGATAAAACTTACATGATTTCTTTACTAGGAGAATATTAATAAGATAGTTGAGACATTTATAACTCATGTTAAATAAAGGAAACCCACACCTTATTAATGTTTCTTATATTCTTTTAACAAAATATAAAATGTCAGCTACTAGACCTAATTGTTTTGATAGTATACTTTTATCTAATTAAGTGTATGATTTATCTCTGTAGGAGATGCATTTCCAATAGATTTTTACTTTCTTCTTTTAAGTATTGTTTATAAAAATTGTGTTTTTTTTTTTTACTAATTGTATATGAATAAAAATTATAACTCAATATAAAGGACTTTTTTTGTTTGTTTCTCATTTTGGTCACAGGAAATGAAACAATCTAAAACTTTGTTACGTGTTTTTATTTATACATGTTGTATTATACAAGCTTCAGTGTTTTCAATAATAAAAATACATTTTAAGCACAGAAAACTTACACAGAATAGATTTTCACACAAGAAATAGCATACAAAATGAATTCAAAGATGAAGAATCTGTCTTTAGAAATCACTTTTAATCTGTTTTGCCTTCCCAATTTGCAGCATTAACTTTCCCCAATCCCATAATTTGAGAACCTGGTGGTCAGATTAATGATGGTTACAAATTCTTTACCACTCCCCTTATCGAAAAACACAGACTATTTCTCCACTTCCTTCAATCTGGGTTGGGCCTGTTTCACCTTCATCTGGTAGAATACAGTAGAAAAGGCACCATGGTGGTTCCAGACTTATTATTGTAAGAGAACTGGCAGCTTCTGTTTCTCTCTCTCAGAACCTGACTGCCATACTGTGAAGAAGTGAAAGAGCCATGTGAAAGGGCCCATGTGGAGGAGAACTGGGGCCCCTGGCCAACAAGGTTCATCCCTAAACATGGTTTACATAAATTCATATTTGAAGTTGTCCTCTTGATAGTTTCAAATGAGTCAAAATTGATCATTGTTATTATTACTACATAATGTGGGTAAGGAAAGGCTTAGACAATATTTTCATGTCCAAGCCTTTCATGTTTCTGCACATGTTTTTAATCTTTACTATTGCCATTTTGTGAGGGCTTCAGTTAAAACTAGATCACATGATCTATAACAGCAGAGAATACCACATATATAAACTGTAATAAGTCACAATAGGCTGAAAAGAAACAAGTGAGAGGCTAGCATATGGAACTCTCTCTCATCCCTCAGGATACTACCACAACCACCGCAGTTTCTTTAAACATTTTGCTTTCTGCCCCTTAAAAGATTTTTGAAAAACTGTGTACCCTTTTCCCATATTTTATATTGACATATAACGTTTTTATTTTAAGTTTAAATAGTTGTAAAGAATACAATACCCAATATATTGTAAATGTTGACACTTAACAAAGTTTCATTGTATTTACACATATATTCTTCTAAGTATGTGTCTTGAGGTTTACTTCTTAGTTTTACTTTAGGTAAAATCTTGCATTGTTTTACTTTTTGTTTACTTCAGTGATGTTGGTAAACATTTTTTAAAATTGTACATGTTCCTCTGTTAGATTAAGTTCTTAGAGGCTAGTAGCTTTCTTTTTTCTTTTACACTTCTTTTAATGTTGGGTAATATATGTTAATGAATTGAATTATGTCTTAATGTAGGACATCTAACATTTTGTAAAGTTTTTGTGATAGGATTAGAAGCTTTTGGTAAGGGCTTCTAATAATTTCTTTTAATCCAACTTTTATAGATAATAGGTAATATTTATATTACTAACCTTCTCCTATTTCACTCTTACAGTTTGGAAATTTTAGCATTCAGGTGCCAGGAATACAGATGGGACAGCCAGCGCCAGAAACAGGTCCAGCTGTACTCCTCGATGAATACTGTGGGTTCCCAGCATTTTCAGACGCTTATTCCTCAGCTGGTGACTCTGTGTATACTTACTTCAGTGCTGTTGCTGGACGGGTGAGATACTAAATATATTGCATGAATATGTCTTTGAAAATTATTGTTTAAGAGAAATGTCAACTATTTTATTTAGAGTATCATTTTAAATGTATATGAAATTTATATTTTAAATTTATCTAGACTAATTTTTTTCCTGAGATCAGAGATGAGCATAGTCCTAATTATTTCATTTTAAAAGTCTGTTGTTGTGATGCTTGATACATTGTTCATTTGACTAAAAGAGGAAACTTTTTTTTCATAGTGGGGAAATCTGATTCCTTCTTACTTAGTATGCTTGCCTTACTGAAATTCTTCTACAAGGGGCTTCTCTTACTAGTCACTAAACACTCCACCAAAACTTAGATATTATATCTTCTTATTATTTATCATTTTTCTATCACTTAAATCTTTTTATTTCCTTCACTCTGTTTGACATTTAGGAGCATCAGACTCTTCCTGAGTGACAGATAACACAAAGCTAAGTAGGTTTAGCCTGCACATTCTTTTATAGCATGCAAAAATGAGTATTGGAAGTTTGAGGAAAGTAGGAAGTATTTTAAACAATTATAAGGAACAATATTTCTAACTTGGGCCTCACTCCCATTAAAAAAAAATCTCAGTTAAAACCTAAGTATGTCAAACAATATGATTGGAAATCACTTCAGCACATCATAAATTTATTCAAGTTGAGAAATTACATTTTCTCACAGGTGAAGTTTTGTCATTTATAGTAATTTTGATTTTATATGGCTAGTAAATTTTCCAGATTATCAAAATAATCATGTTGGGATTTATTAATTAAAAATTAAAGGAAATAGTATGTTATGATGAGGTATGGTATTAGGATGTTATTTGTTTCCAGTAAATTTGAGCAATGATTTAAAAGACTGACTTTATTGTGATCAATAGGGAAGTATGAAACTGCCAGTTCAAGTACATGAATTCTGTAGGTGAACTGTTACTGATGATAATGTGAATACTTTTGTCACAGGAAGCTTTTCTTTTACTCCTACATAACTGTAATACTATACCACAGTTTATTCTTTTCTAAGTAATTTTATATATATTTTTCATGTGAAATTTCAAGGAAAATTAAGCAAAGAGGATATGTATTATGCCCCTTTGTATCAGTTATTAGTTGTATTTGACAGAAGTATTGAGTAAATATTCAAGATCGGAAGGAATACAATATTATAAGATGCCAATGTCTTCCAGATTAATTAATAAATAATATAGTATTATTTGAGTCAAATTCCTAAAGGTTTCTTTTTCTTTTTTCTTTTTGGCACTTGCTGCAATGATTCTAAAGTCTGTCTTGTATACTATGTTATTGAGAATAAATATTACATTATAATATATAAATGTATTATAATTATTAATAATTGTGATAGTGTGGTCCTAATGTAAAAACAAACATATAATACTGAGGAGCCCAGAAGCTTACCTGTGAATTCAGTATGTGGTAAAGGTAGCATTTCGTATCAGTGGGGAAGGAATGATTCCTGAATTAACTATCCTGAAATAATTAACAATTTATCTAAAAGTAAATGTAAATCCTCAGCTCATACCATATAGTAGCATGAATTCCAGATATATTAAAGGATTGAAAAGAAGTTGTATTGGTGTTTATCTCCTGTTGTTGAAGTAAATGAGCTTGACTGTTTTTTTTTTTTTTGCTGCTTTAGTATGTATTGCAGCACCTGCTATATTTGTGTTTTTGTCTACAAAACTTCTTAGAAGAGTCATGAACTAAGATAGTTGTATGTGTTAATGAAACATTTGGGAACATCTTTTTAAGATGTGTTTTTTTTTTTCTTGATATGTTTCATTTACTTGTTTAACAATTTGGGGGGGAAATTGAAGGCTTTTCTGTGTTTATGGAATATAGTGGATTGGTGGATGGAGACCGGGGACCAGAAAGGATTTGGAAAAAGAGATCTACATGAAAATCATCTTGAGGGAGTTGGGGCAATGTATCAAAGAGGAGATTTGTAAATTGTGGATGGTTCTGGGAGAGGCTCAATGATAAAACAGATTAGGAAAAGGTAAAGAAACTGGCAGAATGGAGGTGCCAATACCAGACTAATGGGCAGAAACAAATTCACTCTTGAGTCTTAGCTGCAGGCCTTGTCTCTTTTCTTTTATAATGGTTAACAAAGATTTATTGATGTAGATAGAATTTTATAGAACTTTAATAACATTTTATTCATTCCCTTGAGTGTTCACTAGGTCTAATACGCTTTTCTAGGGATAGACAGTATACATAGAATTAATAGAGATGGCAGACATTCTGTTTTGGCTACTCTAATTTCATTTACATTTTATTTTTTATGATAAATGTAAAAGATAAAAGGCTAACCTTTTACTTTTTATTATGTATTAGAGGCTGGGGGACTATAATACTCACCATCCCAGATACCTTTGTAGCTACTGAAGGCGGCCATGTGCTGTAGGACTGACCGTTGACATGTAGGTGCAGTATCTTTGGAAAATCCTTCTACCCCAAATGAAAAAAGCCTTACTGGGAGCAAGCCTTAGCTGTGGCTGTTTTTGCCCCTTCATTCTTCCTGCCTGGAAATGGGACTTGAGGTATGGAGGTGTAGCAGCTATCTTGTGACCCTGAGACAACAGGCTTGAGATAAAGACCTATAGATAGGGAATGTGGAAAAATGTAGAGATTGATGACAAGTCTAAGTTGCCATACAGTCCTGTTCTGCCTAGCCTCAGAACAATATGAAACAATAAACCCCTATTGGTTTAAGCATCTTCAATAATATTTTCTGCTGTTTGCACATAAATGGTACCCTAACTATTCTACTCGTTATAGCATTGTCATTTTAAAGGATTATACTGGGAATAAGTATTATACTGAGAATAATTCTGTTATCTCTGTTTGACTATGTAATATATTCATCATATAAAATTACAACTTAAAGTATATGAACTGGACATATATTTGGAGACTTTTTTTGACTTCTGAACTATTTCAGCATTTTAATTGTTGGCAATAAATTTGCTATGTTTGAACTATTTGATACTTTCCTTAAATTTCCCAGTCTTGTGCTTTTGAATAAATAAACTCCATGAAGACAGGGTTCTGGTCGTATTTTCCCTACTTGACAGATAGATATCAGGAATATATAAACATTTAATAAATGTTTTAAATGGATGCATTAACTCTCCCATTTTCAATTTTTAGTCTAAATATTTAGACTGTATTTTTTCATATGTTGAGTTCTACCTAGCTTTGACTGATCAGGTGCAATATCTGACTTATGTATACTGCTCCTAGAACCCAACTACCGAACTCACATCTACAGCCATATCCTTTTTTGATGGGCCTCATAATTAATGATGCTGTATGAAAAACATCCGATTAAAGGTTTCCGCAGTGTTCTTATTTATAGGGTGAAGTATTCTAAACAGTAAGGATTAAATCATCGATTAATTCGGGGAAATTCTGGTTTCTGTTTTCAGACATACACACATGTGCATCACAGTAATACCAACAACTTTAACTTTTGTATACACACACTGCTTCTACTTTTCCACATAGCAGCTGTGATGTGGGCATGACACACGTACCTTTGCATTATAGATAAGCAAGCAGAGACTCAAATTGAGTAACTGAACAAATAGGACTTGAAGTTGGATATTATTTTAAAATCTTGCTGCCTAACCAAAGGCAATTGATTTTTATTAATTCTCTACCTGATACTCTTATAATTTAATTAGGACATTCAGCTTTCTACCACTAATGCTACCTAATTCAGTTAAGGGTTTGTATAGTTAGCCTGATTATCAGCTTCAACTATAGGTAAAGAAATCCAAAAGTATCACTTGGATTTTATTCATGTAGTTTAGGAAGACATTGCTTATTTGTGAGTTAATCATTAAGATAACATATTTTTTTTTTTTTTTTTTTTCTGAGACGGAGTCTTGCTCTGTCGCCCAGGCTGGAGTGCAGTGGCCGCATCTCAGCTCACTGCAAGCTCCGCCTCCCGGGTTCACGCCATTCTCCTGGCTCAGCCTCCCGAGTAGCTGGGACTACAGGCGCCCGCCATCTCGCCCGGCTAATTTTTTGTATTTTTTAGTAGAGACGGGGTTTCACCGTGTTAGCCAGGATGGTCTCGATCTCCTGACCTCGTGATCCGCCCGCCTTGGCCTCCCAAAGTGCTGGGATTACAGGCTTGAGCCACCGCGCCCGGCCTAAGATAACATATTTTCATAACATCTCTGAAGTGGTATACTAGCAGAATGCTTTCTGATGGCAGTGAATAACTTCTAGCAAAGCTGTTACGGTTGTTTTTCTAACTTCAAAAATTCTGTAAAGAGCACATGTAAAGCAGAATTCCATTCGTTGTACAGATTTTTAAATATAATCCACATTTGAGTGAGAAATTCCAATATTTTTAATCTTTTGAAGTAGTAAATGAACATGGTCACAAACAGTCAGAAATGCCAGCAGTTTAGCGAAGAACCAGAGGTAGTTGTTTTCATTCTACCAAATAACTAACCTTCTTTGTACTAGATACTCTGCTACAGCCTGGGAATACAAAGATGAAGGGAACTGAGACACTGACTCAGACGATCTCTATGTAGCCAGGGAGATACAGACAAGTAGAAAATGATAAGAATGTAGGGAAAGATGTGCTAGAGGTGAACAGGTGAAGATGATTACAACACCAAGAGTTTGTACTTGTGCTGTTTGCCGAGAACAGCACTGCTCAAAGTAAATATAAGATGAGCCATAAATGCAAAGCACATAGTTTTAATGTTTCACAGCATTATTTCAAAAAGTAAAAAGAAATAAGTGAAATTAATTTTAATGCTTTATTTAACCCATAATATAAAATAAAAATCCTAACATTTCAACATTTAATCAACATAAAAATTATCAATTATATTTTACATTTTTTTTTTTTTTACTAAATATATGAAATCTAGTGTGTATTTTATACGCACGGAACATTGTAATTCAGACTAGCCACATTTCAAGTGCTCAGTGGAGCCTATGGCTAATGGCTGCTGTCTAGAACAGCAGGAGCATAGAACACTCTTCCTTCAGGTATATGCATAGCTTGCTCCTCTGCCAAAAAGGCCTTCTGCCATTTTTTAATTTGAGGAAAAATTTCTAACCTGTCCCCTGATCTAAAAATATGGCTAATTTTTAAAGGTATAAGTTTCTAACTACAGAATTTCAAATTTAGTAAGCAAGATTCCTAGAAAATATGTGTGACAGAGAAAGGAGCACTTAGATACTCTTGACTAGGTAATGCCATACATGTGGTCCATTGAGCAGAATGCTGCTTAGTATTTTGTAATTTCTATTGGAACAACTACAGTTTTGTAAGGGGTTTTTGCCAAGTTTTGTAAGGGGTTCTTTTGCCAAAAATCCAGTAGAATATGAGTGCTAATAATATTTCTTAGAAGTAATTTAGAAAAGTTTTTTGTTTTGTTGTTTCTTGGATCTCTCATGAAGAGTATGTTTTAAATTTGCCTCCTTGATCCTTCATCATAGCTGACGTTTTGCATTTGTGCCAATGTATGTGATGGTTCCAAAGGAATTACTTATTTTTGTCAAAAACAGGATGAGGTACTGAATCATAATGAGAATACTCAACCTATTTCATTTCCATTGTGATTTCTTGTTTGCATTTTAAAACTTTATTTTCTGTAATAAGTTCAGGCAAGATATGTTTGGGCAGTAATCAAAAGAATAGCTGCAAGATACAGGGGGACTCTAGAATTTTGCTAGGGGTAATGGCAGGGGAAAATATACTTTCCCCTTCCAGTTAAAGCTTCAGTATTATTTATAAATAATCTCTTCCCAAAACAGCATGAGTGGGGATGTTTTTGAGACTTTTCTGAACATATTTTAGGCATTTTTCTAACTGTTTAAAATAGAAGTAGAACGACTCTTATAAGATTATCTTGAACCATTATAGAACAGGGTAATTGTGCTATAATTCAGAAGTAGAAGAAATTATTTATGTTGTATGATATTTTGTAATATGCCTTTGTTGTCAGTAATTACTTCTAGTATTTTGTAGTTAATTATAGAGTAATGTTTCAAAGAATGCATATGTCTTGATTGGCCTAAAACAGTCAATTAACATTTTAATATGCTTTTATACAATTGCACATTAAATTAGGTCATAATTATTTTTAAACAGGATGGTGAACTGGATGCTGAAGAACTTCAGAGATGTTTGACACAGTCTGGAATTAGTGGAACTTACTCTCGTGAGATCTTTTTTCCCCTTTTGTCGAAATTGTAATAGGAAATTTATTTTCTTACTTTTTTGTCCCTGTAATTAAAATGTTTAAAAAATTATTGCAGTTATACATGCACATAGTTTAAGAAGTCAGATAACTGTAAAACTCGTTACGAAAATAACTGTTCATTGTGCATTCCTGTCTCCTCAACATTAACTGCTCATAGAGGAGACTTCTTTTAACTTTTAAAAATCTGATTCTTTTGAAATTTGCTTCCATATTTCAAGATAGAATATTTTTTCATGATCGATTTTTGGATTTTATGATTATCTATTGATACCTTGCTATGGAAGATGAGGATTTCACTTTATTTTAACCTTAAACTCTCCTCTGTCTCTGCATTCCACAGAGGAATGTTTCCCATCCTCCTGTCCTTCCAATGTAGTTATAATATATAATAATTTTTGTTAGGTATGTTAGTCTTTATTTTTACTATCTGAATGCTGTTTATAGCTATATCTTATGATAATGCATGATTACTTTTCCTTTTTATATAATGTTTTGCTTTTCTTGAAATCAGTAGTTGTTGGGCATTCTTTCTTTTTCATTATCCTAGAACTCCAGGATATGCTGTTTTTTATGCGTAGCTGTCATACTGGGATTCTTTCACCATTATTCTGGAGCTGGTTTCCCCATTTCTCGAGTTAGATCTCCTTTTTACTCCATCTCTTGTTGTCTTCTTTTAAAAAATTCATTATGTTATTTTAGTAAAATATATAGTTAAGTAGCTTCTTAATAAAAAAAAAATATATGACCAGGTGCAGTGGCTCATGCCTGCAATCCCAGAACTTTGGGAGGCGGAGGTGGGCGAATCATGAGGTCAAGAGATCGAGACCACCCTGGCCACCATGGTGAAACCCTGTCTCTACCAAAAATACAAAAATTAGCTGGGCATGGTGGCACGCACCTGTAGTCCTATCTACTCGGGAGGCTGAGGCAGGAGTATTACTTGAACCCATGAGGCAGAGGTTCCAGTGAGCTGAGATTGGGCCACTGCACTCCAGCCTGGTGACAGAGTGAGACATCATCTCAAAAACAAACAAAAGAATACATGGGAGATAAAATTTTGAGAGCTTATTTATCTAAAAATGCTTTCATTCTACCTTCAGAGTTGATTGGCAAGCTATAGAATTCTAGGTTACAATAATTCTCATGTAGAATTTTGAAGGTATTGCTCCATTATTTCTAGTGTCCCTTGTTGCTTTATCTTTGTCCTTCCTGCCTGGAAGTGATGTGATTTGTTATTCCTCTCTGGAAACTTGGGAGATCTTTGTCTTTAGTATTCTGAGATTTGATGATGAAGTGCCTAGTTGTGTTGTGTGGGGAACTCAGAGGGTATTCTCAGCCTGGAAACCCCTTTGCTTTAGATGTAGGACATTTTCTTCAATGATATTTTCTGTTTCTGGAATGCTTTTTGTTTTCACTGGGTTTTCTACTTTTATCATCTTTTCCCTCCTATCATTTTTTTTTCTGAACATTTTGGGAATTTTCCTCAACTTTATTACCTAAACCTTCTATTGAGTCTTTAATTTCTGCTTTTCATTAAAATCCAAGAACTTCTGTTTTCATGAATGTGATACTGTCCCTTATCTCTCTGAGACTATTAATGTATCTTCAGAGTTTTTTCTTCCTATATAACCTTTGTTTTTTCCAGATTGTTTTTTCTCCTCATTTTGTTTGTTTTGGGTGGTCTTTCATGTTAGGTGCTTTTCTCAGTTATCTGATGATACTGTCTTGCTCATATTTTAACTAAAATACTGATAAGAAGCCCTGATATCATGGTTAAGCATTGATTGTGGGCTTCCATGTACGGTGGTTTGGCTGGGCAGTTTTGTCTTGTAACTCTGGATGTCGATATCTTTAGGGATTTCCTTTTGGACTGGATTTTCAGTTGACCTTCTGCCTGGAAAGGAGAGGTGGACTCAGAAGGGTTCTCAAGTCTTTTGTAAATTGTCCTTTAATTGCCTTACTTTTAGAAGATAGCCCTGTCTCAGCTCTGCTATCTTGCATTTCAGAGACCTCTCCAGAGAATAAAATTCCAGACTTCTGCTGGGTTGGAAGTAGGTGTAGCATCCATCCAATTGAACTGAAGCAGGGAGGGGATATGAGGCTTAGAATGCTCCTTAGGTAGACTTTCAGCCAATTCTTCTGTTTTTGTCTCCACTTTCACACCCACTTTCAGAAGTACTGCCAATTCTTAAGCATTTGGGGTCTTTTCCAAGGGTTGCTTCTCAGCTTTTCTCATTACAAGTTCAGGAATCCATTTTCTGAAATCTGGATTGGTTAACTCACATCCATCAACTCTTCAACTTGCAAAATTTTGTTCCTTTGTTTCCTGTCTAATTCTCTTTTTCTCTGGTTTTATGCCTTAAATTAGTTTACTCTCCATTCTAATGGACTATGGGGAGGAAGTGAAAAATCTGTCAACTTTCCTGAAAAGTCTGTCTCTTCACTCCTTGTCCTAAATATTTTTTCTTATACATACACATTGCTATTCTGATATTGAAGATCTGCTTGTTTGCTGATTCAGATTTAGCCATCTATTGTCATTAATTCAGATTCTCCCACTTTATGAATGTGTGCCAAGTTAATTGTAAAGCAAAATAGATATTATTTACTTGCCCAAAAGAGGAAATACCATTCCAGAAATTTCTCATGTAATCCCCTCACTCTGATAGTTTTATAGCCTTAGCTTTATAAACTTTGGAAACTACCTTTCTGGGTCCCAGTTTCTTCCTTTTTAAAAACTGGAACTATTATACGTTTAGCATGTTTATGTGAAATCATGTAACACACACCACCTTACTCATATTAAGAACACATCGAGTATCTATTGAGTTGTCAATTTGAAAATAAAATAACTAACAATTCTAACATCGATACTATATTAAACATTTAAAGAAAATCAGCAGTTTTAACTTGTGGAATGTTTTATAATTTTTTCTTTAGTGGGTCTAAAATTTAGCTGAAATAATTTTCTTCTCTTATAAAATGTTAAAATGTTATGGATAAAATAAAATAATAATTTTGAAAATTTTTATTCATTCATTCATATTAATAAGCTGCTATTAAACACTTTGTAAGTTTAAACTGTACTAACGTGATATTTTCTTTATCAGGACATGAAATTAGTCTTGGGATATGTCAGCATATTAGTTGAATGTAATTGGATTAGAAAAATTAGAAAAGGATTAGAAAAATTGAATTTTATCAATAGGTCATCAGTTGTAGTTCTGTAAATATGAAAGTGTTAATATTTCAAATTACCTCTGGTTTTAAGATAGCTTGTATTGATATTTTCTTCCTTTTTTCTCCCCCCAACCCCTGAGAAAAACCAGTGCTTCAATTCAGATGCTCATTTTTTCTTACTTAGTCTATTACAATAAACTACCAATGGACTTACCTATTTCCAGTATCATCCCACTTTATATTTTATTCATTGTAAACTAAAGTTTCTAAAATGGAAGTTTCAGAATTTCCCTTCTGCTTCTGAAACACTTCAGTGGCTTTTATTGGCCCAAACTTTTTGGGGTAGTATTCAAAAGTTTCATGATTTGGCCCTCATTTGCCTTTCTGATGTCATCATATGTCACTCTCTCCCACGTACTTTAACTCAAGTTTTGTGATCTCTGAGTACATGTCAAACTTCTACTTTAACTGCACTTGTCATTTGTGTTATAAAGACTGGAAGCCTTCCTCTTCCCCTGGCTTGGGTGAAGCCAAGTGCTTTATATACCTGGAGTGTCTTTGTCACAGTAATTTTCAGTTAGTTTATAATTGCTCATTTAATTACCTTAGTCCCCTCACTAGATGTGAGTACTTCGAAGGCAGTAATTTTTTTTTTAAAACAATGGGTACTTAACATTCAATAATAGCTTGTTGATTGTGGTGATCTTATATATTTTGGCAGTTTTTAAATGTTTTATTTTGAAACTAGAGATTGTCATAATTTTACATAGATAAAGTTGGGCATACTCTAATTTAAATATTGAATATGTTTTACAGCCTTCAGTTTGGAAACCTGCAGAATTATGATTGCCATGTTGGATGTATCCTTGAATAGAAATAGAAAATACTAGAATAAAGAGTAATTGCTTTCTGAATATCAAGCCAGTGGTTAGATTTCAGTGCCCATAGTAAACTAGTGAATTTAAAAATACTTTGTAAGATCCTGTTTAAATTCTAGGCTTTTTAGTTTTTATACAGATATCTGTTTGTATAATGAGTTTGGCTAACTCTATAGAAGCATACTCATGTTTTAGTCAATGATTTAGAGTCAGATAAACTCAGGTATCAAAATTTATTTTTGTTAATAAAACTATCAGAGAGATTACACAGGAAAACTGGGATTTAATGAATTCAAAGAGCTATGGGCAGCTCTTAATGCCTGGAAGCAAAACTTCATGACTGTTGATCAAGATGGAAGTGGCACAGTAGAACATCATGAGTTGCGTCAAGCCATTGGTCTTATGGGTAAGAACATTAACATTCTTTAGAATCTATAAAGCTCTTCTTTGTTCTTTGATTAGATGAACTTAATTGCTTCAATTTACTAAGTAATAAAGGGATATATTTTTTCACCAGCAAGTTCCTTTGTTTGTTTTCAAGGTTGTAGGTAAATTCTGACCAAAGACCTCAACAAAACCATTTTAATTATGATTTTTTTTCAAAAGATGATCTTTCATACATGCATACATTCTGAATTTCTTCTGCTGTGTTTAAATTTATTTCTTTGTTAGTACTTACCACTTATATTGTATTCTTTTATAACTTGGCAGGGTCTCTAATTGGGAGCCAAAGCTTACCTCCGTCAGTCAAAAGTCTGTACAAAATAGCTTTTCAGCAGTAAAACCTATGTTTTCATTTGTCTTTTTTTTCTTACGTACTACAGAACACATAGCAGGTGCCAAAATACATCAAGATGGAAAGGTTGCACTTTAGAGTAATTTAAAAGTATATAACTTTATTCTTATCATACCTCTCTCTGATAAGCTGATGTTCTTAGTGTACTTTCAAAATGGATAACATACAATGGTGTGTAATTTGCTTAAAGTTAATGCAGTTTTAAATAGCTTTATGGATTGTTTTTATGCTTGTGATTTACACTCTTTTCTAAACAAAATATATTTACATGAAAATTAATTTTTTGGAAGTTAAAATCTGAACCCAATGAAAGTGGACTTACCTCAAATTGCAATTTAAATAAGTCAAATCAGTGATTTGTTTGGTTTTGTTTTATAAATAGACATTTTAATTTAGTAGTAGGGATAGTCCAGCCCATATAAACATATGTAGTTCAATTATAGATCCTTGATACCTAATGGATTAAACCTGGACCTTAATTCAGCCTAATGTTGGGAAAGTAATAATCTTTGACAGAAAAGAAAACCTTCAGAGTTCCAGTTAGGCAGTGGAATGTAAAAAGGGTTTTCTGGATTGTCCAAATTTAAGGTCTTCATATATATTTTAAAATATTCAAATTATTTTGCTGAGAAGACTATGAGAAAATCTAGGAATTTTATCAGTACCGCATTTAGCTCGTAACTCTCTAATATGAAGTTCAAAATATATTTGCATATAATTACATTAGTTTGCATGTTTTACTGCTTCTTTCAATGTATACGTTTCCTGCATTACATTCTATTGTAGCTGCATGTATAATTATCTATTGCATTTATTTTGGTTGTTTTTACCTTTGAATGGATTAGTGTCATTTGCTCAAGTCTACAAATCCGGTAATGTATGGGCAATAATAGTGGGCTACTATTCTTCTTAGTAAAATGTATACATCTCTTTAAATGCATAGGGCCATCTAAAAGGGTACAGCAAGTAGAATATATTAATTTATGTTTTTATTTTTTATTCTTTTTAAATTTTAGATTTTATATTTTAAATTGGGAGTAATCAAACAATAATACATGTATAGAATTTAAAATAATTTAAAACATACTGGGAATGAATGATCAAAAACTTCTTTCTCATCGATATAAGTATACAATCAAAAATTTTGGACATCACAGGACTACTAGAACAAAGAACCAAGGAAATCAGTGAAATAGTGAGAAAGCTGTTATTATTGTTACAGTGTGTGAAGAAACACTCAGAATTCCAGGACAAAAAAGAATAGTGTTTTTTGTTTTTTCCCCTTTAGAGTAGTCATGTTGATCCTCAAATTTCCCTTACTTATAAAAGATACTTTCAAGCAGTATGTTCAGTGGGAAATATCATTTGAATAACAAAGATCATTAGTAATCCTTGCATTAATATTCTTTTAGAACTACACAAAGTTACATAATTGAAATATTGAAGCTTTAAAACCCATGAAATTAGACATTATTTCAAAATAACAATATATGATAAATTCATAAGAAGAGAATTATTTTCTTTTCCTTAGCTTTGACTTTATTACAAAGTTAGAATTGTGATATTCATATACCGATTAACAGGATTAACAGTGAAGCCTTGGTCTGATCAATTTCAATATTAATGTGTTTTGTTTCTAATTATATTTTTGTGGAATGAATTTTGAAAGTTATTTTATGACTTGATTAATGAGAAGACATTCTTGCAGTGTTCTTATGTTATTTACATTTAGAAATTTTAATTTATCTCTTTTTTAGGTTATAGGTTGAGTCCTCAAACAATAACTACTATTGTTAAACGTTATAGCAAGAATGGCAGAATTTTCTTTGATGATTATGTTGCTTGCTGTGTGAAGCTTCGAGCATTGACAGGTATTGACTATTTAAAACTAGGTGTACGGTATTATGTTGCTGTTTTTCTTGAATAATGTGTCTCATTTTCTCCAGCAAGTTTATAATAATATGTGTTTTCCTCTTTTATTCACTGTTAAATCTAATTAGTTTTAAGGCTTTAAATATTAAGCAATATAAATGATAAAAACTTGTTATATGTTATTTTTGGAAGTTTTCCTTCATATCTCTGTTGCCTGGGCTATTCAATCACTTTTAAGATTTAATTGAATATGAAATTATTCTTTTTTTGTACCTGGGGGCACTAAATATTTGAAACTATGTATTTTAAATTTCAATAAAAAAGTAATTTCTTTGTTTAAAGATTTCTTTAGGAAAAGAGACCACTTGCAACAAGGGTCTGTGAATTTCCTGTATGATGATGTAAGTATCCTGCTTTTGGTATTTATACTGCATTCTAGATGCGTTGTTAGTTAGTAAAAAAATTTAAGTGATCCCAAGTACAGGTACTGGAAATAATATATTTTGTATGCCATATACTTTTCCATATTTTTCAGCTTAACACAAATATAAGATTAATATTGGCATAGATGCCAAACAATTTGACTTCATGTTAAATTGTAAATATGCTTTTCAATTTTTATGACAGGCTTTTTGAATTTAAAAAAATGAATCACTTTTAAGGGCCAAAACCACCATTATTTTTAAAAAGGGTAGTTTACTGTAGTGATATTTTTTCTCAGGGAGGGAAAAATTTTAATCCATGACACATTATGAAGCTGTTCATTTCTCATTTCAAATGGTTACTATTAACCTGATATTCAGGGTTTTTAAAAATTCAAGCTATAAGACAGTTATATTTTACCTGTGCTTTAATGTTTCAGGGTTTTTGTTTTGTTTTTCTTGTATTTACTGATGAAAGTTATGGGGTCAACATTACTGGTATTTATTGGCTTGAATTATAAGCCTTGGAAACAAACTTTTCTCTCTTAAGAAAATGCTTTTGTGGAATATAGTCAAAAACAATTAAAAGCCATTTTATTCTTAATAGATAATAATTTTACTTATGTATTAGTTTTTGCAGGGCACTATGGCAATTTGAATGTTTAGAATTCTAAACCTGAAGAGACACTGTGAATTCTTTTGCTTGGAAGAAGTGAACTGGACTACTTTAAAACTTTTAAGGGTTTTCCATGTTCTTCCTACCCGTTAAGTCTCTCTTCCCTTTCTGTGTGTTTTTATTTTAGCAGATAGTTCAAAACAATAAAAGATTTAAAAAAAATGTGGTGTATTACTGCTTTTGGAAAAGTTACCTTACAAATATGTGCATATTGTCATAAAATATTGGTGTATGATTATTTGATTTAAATAATGCTTAGCCTTAATTTTTAACAATGTAAATTTAGAGGAATGTACTTTACAAGATAGATTGTATAAGAAGCCAAATGATAAAAGCCTAGAAAAAACTAATTTATACTTATCCGAAGGTTACAAATTAGACTTTAAATTTTGTTTGTAGTTGGTGGTGTTTGAGGGCCAGCTAGAAATGAAAGCCTGGATTTTGTGCCGTGTTCATAAGATAGTTTGTTCCTTGATCAAATAATCAGAGAAAAGACACTTAAAGATCTTTGTCCGAGAAGAAGAAAATTATCTCCCCAGTCAAATCTGTGGTGGGATAAGACTACAGAAGGCATTATTTTTTCCTTTTTAATTTTTTGTTGTGTATATTTTTCTTCCATATGTTTTATTGTCTTCTCTAAGCAAACAGTTCTTAATAAACAAAGTATTTCTCTCTGCACCCTATTTCATTAGTGAAGACATAGTTCCCCTAAAATGGCATCCTCCTCTAAATCTAGACTTTTTGGAAATGGTGTATATTTTTGATGATATGTCAGCATTCAAAATTGTCCTAATTAAATTGTCGTTTAAATGTAATGTCAGCTGTTTATAAAGTTAAAGAAAAAAAGAAAACAAGTAATTAACCACTCTGATTGCTCAGAAATTATACATTTGACTTATTTGACAATATTAACATTAGTGGTGGCTTTGCTGTTAAAAACCCGGTAAGTATTTTGAGTACATCTATGTGATGTGGTGTTTTGAGCATAGTAGGCACCACAGCAACTTTTCTGAGTGGTACTAAAACTGCCGAAAATGCAAAGTAGAATCACCAGATCTTTAGTGTGCAGTATCCCTGGTATAAGATGTTATGATTAATGTAATTTCTTTCTTGGCAAACACCTCATGTCTATCTTAGTGAAGATTTAATAAACCACATATTTTTCTTATGCTTTAAATGCGTATCTTCCAATCTAACAGTGAGTGACATAATTTTATGACTGCTGACTAAATTAATTTATAGATTTTATAAAATCCCATGTTTCTTAATGGATGAAGGATAGATGGCAATATCTTGAACAAAACCTTTTATAAACTTACAGAATTTTAAATCAGCTTTCACTTTAAAAAATCCTGGAAAGGAAGTAATGCACTTGACACTGATAATTTTATATAATTTGCTGTCAAATTCACTTGGTCAGTTTTATAAAAATGTGTGACTAAGCAATCCACATAATTTTGTTCTCTGGCTTTTTTTTATGAACATATATTTGATAATGTGAGAGGACATTAACTGAGCTGGTAAATTAAAGAAACAGATTTCTAATTAGAAGTGTTGTAGGAAAAAGCAAATGTAAAAACACTATGTCTTGTTCACGTTGAATGATGATAATGTGACTCAGCAGCCTGTAATCTCAACACCCAGGTTATACAGATGGTTGTTACTGACCTATTCTGTGGTAAATTATGATTATCTCTCTTACTTGGAGGCTCACAGTTGAGGTAAAACTTTTAAAATGACAAATGGTATTATGCAAGTTTCTGCCAAATGACACTCTGTCTTAGAACTCTTTAACACAATTCTCATCTAAAAATGTTCCTATGACTTTTGGTCATAGAAGGTCTATGAAGGAGCTTCCATGGCCAAACATATTTAGAAACTCTCGCTTTCTAAAGCTTGATAAGGTATGTTAGCATCTGAAAGCCCAAGGCTAATAAAATCAGTCATGTTTAATTTTATTTGTCCCAGTTTTTTCTAAACTTTTTGACCACAGAACCCCTTTCTCTAGCAAAACTAACATTCTATGCTGATCCAACTTAATTGCCAGGCAACTCTTCTGCACTTTACATTAAACAGACAAACTTATATTCACAGAAACATTAGGCCTACAGAATATTTTATCAGAGTTTTTATACTGAAATGCAGTTCACTTTTTGATGCTTTAAAAATAACTGATAAAATATTTTTATGATGAACATGACTGCAATATGAATATAGTATAGTAGTTTGCACTGGTTAACTTACACCCCAGTTCTTTTATGATGATAATTATTGAATAATGTACACTCTTAATGTATAAGTGCTTTTATTTATACAGTAAACATGTTTCCATGTCATTTTGAGAATTTTTTTAATAAACATTCAAATAGCTTGCTGTAAAGTTTTGTATCATACAAAATCTGTTACATATATATATATTATGAGATGCTTCAGTTCAAATAACAGTGCAGTAATTCACCTATATCTAAAAGACTGCCAAATGATTAAATGTCAGGTATTGCACTTCTATTTTGAGTGGCAGTTTACACATTTTAAATTACATCAAAGGTAAATTAATATTATGGAAATCTTAATTTGGTCCACTTTAAATGTAATTTCAAGGATTTCTCATTTGATCTATTTACGCATGCGTCCAGAAAAAAGTAACAAAAAATGTAGTCAAGTTATATTTATTTCCAAAAAAGGCATTTACCCTAGAAGAAAGTAGAATCTGTTAACATAGTTTAAAGTCTGTGGAGTTAAAAAAAAACAAAAAATCAATTTGTGATTATTTCTTTAAGTAAAATATAAGACATCAAGTTTACTTGTAATCTTATAGCATTACTAAACTGGACAAACAAATAAATACTCTTTGTCAAAAATGTGCTCTTCTTTGCCTTTTTACTTTGACAAACTCTTAAATGATATGTTTTCTTCTGCTTTTCTATAGTCTTCTGGGTAATGAATAGAAATAAATCTGTTAATATCTGGTGAATTAAATCCGATGAGTAAATTCCAAGACTTCTTTCAGGCAGGCATATTCTGTTCCATAAGCTTTAAAATGCAACCATGGGTGTTTTATTACTTTGAAACTTGTGTTAGAAGATCCCAATTTTTTGGTCGCAATTCAATCATTTACATAATGAATTAAGCACATTTGAATAAATACATAATGTTAAAGTATCATCCAATAATATGTCTAGAGTTTATACATAATATTAGATTAAATTAAAATATTTAGAACTGGTAAATACTTAGAAGTTATGAGTGCAGACAGGATTTTAAATGAATACTGCCCAGGTAATTTGAACTCTAGAATGAGGTCATCATATAGTACATATATTAAACTTTTCCTGTAATTTAGAATTCTGACCATAAAACTACTTTCCAGCAAAACACTGGGAAACTTAGGAAAAATTGGTCTATCAGCTCATTATTTGAATGCTGGGAAATCTGTGCTTTTAATCATTTTTGCCATATTTCTTTCTACTTGTTTTTAAAAATATATTTTTCTGGCATATAAAGAAAGAGTCTTATATACTTAGCATTCCTTTTATCCAAGTAGCTTGGTAATATGCAGCTTTGTGTATTATTTTGCGAGTATTCAGGACTCAGGTGTGCTTCTATGTATCTGAATAGTGAGTAGACATTGGCAACACTTCTACATCACTATGATGTGCCATACAGTAAGACAATGAGGAAGCTGTTTCCCTATGTGCTAATTATGTTTTCAGATGTGCCCCTTCTGTAACATCAGAGATGGTGGCAATTTGCAAAGCTTACAGGGAGTGAGAATTGGTCTAGATCATCATTTAATAGCAATATTCAGGGGCACTTATATTGGGAATGATTAGGTCCTAATTCTGACATATCATGAGAGGTACCCCAATGTTTTCCCTTAACCATAAAAATGTAAGTATGTACAGATACATGCATACAAATATTTGCATTCTAGTTGACTGTATTATTGAATCAAATTTCATTTTGCTGTAATTATTGAATTTTCGAAAGATAACCTGAGGAGTGCTAGTATGAATATCCCAGAAACATATTTATTAAACATTCATTTTTTGAAAATTATAAGTCACTTCCAAATGATTTTAAGATTTTCTGAACTTTTGGATGCATATTTAATTTCCCATAGCTATCTGTGGTACCCTCAGATTTATATTATGGCAAGAGATAATTTATCTTGTGGTAAGTTCTAAAATATTTAGCTTCTTCATATTTAGATTCTCATTTTCTGATCAGCCTTGGTTGTAGATACCAATATAATTTTTTCTGCTATTTGTGTTTGGTTTTTCATTTATGAAAGGAAAATGTTCTCTTGGTGTTTTAAACCTTTAAGATGAAGGTTGGAAAATCTAAGCCATGAAACAGACTCAATAGTCCTTAGCTTACATGCCACATTATGGCCAACACGTTTTATTTACAAGTTTTCTTGAAGGTAGTTTGATATTTTTTCCCCTGAAATAATAGAGAAGAAATGGGGAGGAATTAAGAAAGTATGACACTCAGGCAAAAGAAAATATCTGGATATTTTCATTCTTGGTTAAAAAATGAAGCAAACATATGTTATAAAAGGTTATTTGCACATGAGTTAAAGCCTGTTTATCCACCAGAAATTTTAAGTAAACAATAAATGTTTTAGTCAATCACTTGTTGTGGTCTTAACAGGCAATAATAGGTGAAATATTGTATTTCTTTAATTTTAGATTTAATGCTTTTTGTCACTCAATCTATCTTACTAGTGTCCTGATGGAACTCAATAAAACTGTAGCACTGTTACATGTGATTTCATGAAATAACATCAGCACCACCATGCCTATATCTAGTACTATTCCTAGTAAAATGTTGGAAAAAGTTGGCTTCTCTAGTAAAAGTATCCTACTTAGCTAATGAGATTTACTTTCTTTTTCCCCAAAATAATTTCTTTTACAAATTCTTGAATTTTTCATGTATAAATAGATCAGAAATTATATGCTTCATTCTTAAATTATGTATATATACTCTATTTTCAATACAACTTGTACACTTCTTTTAGCTACCAAAAATTTGCAACCATTTTTTACAGGAAATGTACATATTTACAGTTATCTGTAGAAGCTTATTGCAAAACTAGTTGTGCAAGTAGATTACACTGTCAATACCACATACCAATCTTTGAAGAAAATATTTACTAAAAAATAAATATTTCTGCACAGAATATTTCAAAAGCATTATGATTTCATGCTACATTATGTGCATAAAAACTAGGAAATAGTATGTATTTTGGTAGGTTGTTTCATTTTGTTTAAAGCATTCCAAGGTACTTACTACTTAGCCAGATGTAAGTGAGCTGCTTTGCATTAGATGACTGACATTTTCAAGTGATTATACACATTCTTTTTTGAAATGTATTATTTTGTAACTGGTAAACATTCTGGTGTAATACATTTTCCCACCGTCAAAATTATAAAACGCAAATTTCAGCTAAAAAGTGGTAGTGAGCCTTTAATTGAAATCACTAGGTGGCTAGGAGATTAAAAACTAGAGATCCTCAATATTTCTAATCTTATATAACATTTGGAAGGAAGGTGCCATATCATTTCAGTGCCATTATAAATATAGGGGCATTTGAGGAGACTATGTGGAGGAGTTAATTATAAGGTTAGTGATCCTTTAATTTTACCCCTAAATAAGAATGATGAAAATGTTATGGAGTTTCCTATATATCCAAACAATATATGTCAGTATAAATAATACAGTTGAAATGCTAACAGTTGTGATTACTTTCAGTATAAAAACATTAAAATACACAAGAAGAAATACAAAGGATAGAGGTTCAACATAGTGCTTTAAAACCACAGGTATACCAAATTATTTTACATCTTTCAAAATATAAATTAATGGAAATCACAGATGTAGTGACTATAATTTAGGGGATTCATCTAATTTTTGACATTAGCTTTTCAAGAATAATGATGTTAATATTGCCACTTCTCATAATAAGTACTATTTTATTGGGAGTATTTCTGTAATCTTGCTATTCTCATTTAAAAGTTTGATCATGAATGGTAGAGTAACGAAATTTGTCAGTTGATTGTATGGTTCTGTGTTCTTGACATTGCATTTCTATAGATGTTTTGATGTATTCATAGTAATAACATGTTTTAAATAACTTCTTGTTAGTCATCTCTCAATCTCCACTTAATAGTTTATATATATAAGCCTCACGGTAATTTCTTTTCATGCTTTTGGTTATTAATAATTCATGTCTTTCTGTTAATTTTCTGTATTTGACATTTCACCAAAGTGTGTGTGTACCACAAATGCATGTGATGAATTATTCTACTCTTGGGCACTGATCAATCACAACACCTAATACTTTACATTTAAAACATGATCCTTTTAGTTTGTAAAGTGGTTTAACATCACATCATAAGTAGAACCACAAGAAAAAACTTTAGGAACATTTGAGGAATGAGGGAGAGAGGGATGAGCTATTGCAAAGCTAGAAAACAATCGCAATGCAAATAAGTTTATGAATGGTGGACAAAGGCAATATTTAACAAATATAAGGGTGCTATCTACACTGGCGTTCTCCTGCTCTGAGCAACTAGATCTTTGGGAGGCATGTGAAAATGACTTTATAAGTTTTTGTTATACAGTATGAATGTGCATGTTGGGTAAAGGAAAGAGCAACAGAAAGTGCTTTAGAAGACCTTAAGTAGTGCGACTGCACTATCATCATATTCCACTATCTTTATGATGATGCACACATCACACAATGATCTTGTAGATTTACTAAAAGGAACAACGTGCTTTATGGTTTACAAAGCATTTGTACTTACGTATTTCAGAGGATCCTCAACACACCCCTTCAAGATATGTTAGATGTTACCACCATTTTTATAATTTTGGATACTGGGGCTTACTCTGGATTTGTCCCAAGAATAAATGGAGAAGGTATAACTTGAATTCAGGTTTACCACATTGAGTCCCCTGCAATTTCGACCGATCCACACAAGAGCTTAGCCAGTTTAAGACTGTGTAACATATCTGTGCAATGAGAGAGTGGCCTAGGGGTCTGAAAAGAACCATTGCAACTGTAAAATTATATTTTCTGAAAAAATGGAAAATTATATACTATCAAAATTGTAATTTGTAAATGTATTTTCAAATATCCATCTAAGGACTATATCGTAGATCTAAAGAAGGACTTCCACAGTGAGCCACCCTTTAGAGAATACATTCTAGTGGTACTGATCGACAGATTACTTTCACATACTTGGCATGTAACATTGATTCAGAGTAGACATGCTTATAATAAGGAGATTGATACTCTCACTATTACTGTAAATAATATTACTTTAAAGCTATAAACCTAATAGTGCAAAATACAATTAAGAGAGATAAAACAATAGCTACATGTAGGTTTCTCTGAATCAAAAGCTTTCATCTTGGCAACAGCAATGTTGTTGGAGACATTGCACATTGTGCAGAATCTAAATCTTGGGAAATTGTTCTCCTGATTGTTTTAATGCCATGTTTCTGGATGAGAAACAAGGAACTCAGCATTTTTTGAGCACCTAGTATATGCCAGGCCCTTTACTATATTTTATCTCATTTCTTTCTCAAGCTTCTGTGAGACAGGTATCATTATCTTATTTTTAGAGATTCAAGAAAAAGACTCAGGGAGGTTAATTAACTTGCTCAAGGTCACACAGTTATTGATGAGAAAACTGGTATTGGAACCCAAGTTGGTCTGATGCAGAATCTCTCCTTGCTCTTCTACACTGGTAAATTCTCAAATTGTTAGTGTGTGTAAGGATCACATGAGGGACGGCGTGTTAAAAGATGATTGCTGGGTCCCACCCCTAAACTTTCTGATTTAGTAGATCTGGGGTGAGACCAAGACTATGCATTTCTGCCAGGTCCCCAGGTGATGCTAGTAGTGTTGGTTGGAGGATGACTCTTTGAGGACCACTGTCCTGTATCATCCTGTCTTCAAGTGCCTCTTCGAACTCACATGATAGAAACATATTTGTTTTACTGTAAAAATACAACTTGATTTTTTGATAATTTGTAACAATTTTGATTTTTATAGATAATTTACATGTTTATCTATTTTTGGTTTTTGCCATAGATAAGCAATTTAAACACTCTGTTATGTCAATGTTGCAATTCATTTCTAATAACTGATCTACAGAATTATTTTTAAATCATGAAAGTCGTTTAGAGGAATGATAACTGTTGTTATTTAATAATAAGAATATTAGATATACCAATAGGTGATACATTTTATCCTTAGACAATATATGATGGGGTTTTAAAATGACATTTGGATAAGAACATTTTTTTCTAGTCATTTTGGAACCATTGCTAAAGTTCAACCTCCAAAAGGACCTTGTAAGCAATTCTTACACAAACATATTAAACCTGACCCCAAGTGCCCTGACCTGCTTCCCATACTTCCTGACTAGAAGAGTAGGATAGTTGTGCTCTGATGACCAATACATTATAATGGACTTAAGAAACTATTCTGTCCCAAATCTGCCCCCTGCCTTCTTATGTTTGTTGACTGAGTGATTATTAATTTAAAAACCCCATGAGAACATTGCTTCATCATTTCTTATTCTTGGTTGTCTCAACTAATTAAAGAATGTTACTCCCCTATTGGGGAGAATGATAAGTCTAAGTTTCAGCTTTTTGCCCAGCAATTAATAACAGCAGGAGATCATCTGACCCAAACAAACTTTAGATTTTAAGTGACATTTTATTTAGGCCAGGGGACCAGGTAGTATTATTTTTAGGAGGAGAGCAGAAGGTGTTATGCTAGTGCTTCTAATTACCTAGAAGGAAAGCATTTGCTACAGTGCAATTATGATTGGCTGCAGCAGTTCAACCTGGCCCTCAGCATGATCCCTAGATGGAGAGGTCACACTGTTTTTGCAATAGCCAACAGGGGGGTGATGATACATTTAGGCATTAGATCTTTGGCTGGGGAAAGGGATGAATTTTGTACATCAAGATCATTGCTTTGGTCATCTGTAAGTCACTTTAGCCATTGAGTCTTCTGATATTTATGCCCAATTAATCACGTCTTTATATTGTCAGTCTCTTTTTAAGCTAATATCCTGTAGGAAGGGACCTTCCTAATCCTGTCCAACTCTCTGAGGGTTAAGATTTTAATATAAGCAATTACATCAAGGAATTAAGAAAAAGGTTTCTGTTGTGCTAGAATTTAAATAAACTGGATGCTTGCACACCATTCCCCATCTTCCTATTTCTTCATGCTCAGTTTTCATAAATATAAACAAGTTTTATGTGGGAGGTTGGATTTTATGCATGTCATACCAAATGTTGCAGCTGAGGCATTTACTATCAATCAGATTTCAATTCCTCACCTGCCAAATCCTCTCTCCCTACAAATGAACATTCTCTGGTGAATTCATTCTGACTATTCCTGAACTTAGGCCGGCAATCCTTATGAAATTTGTTGCAGCTGCAAAAATGTGTCCCAATATGGAAATAAAATCCCAAAATAGTCCTCTGAATCAGAGTTAGCCATTTGTGGGACTTTCTCTTCCCTGCTAGATGCCCATTGAATGTTTGTTGAGTGAGGAAGTGAAAGCATCAGTTAGCCCCTAAGTTTGTATCTGCATAACAACAAATGATTTGGGAAGCTGGTTATAATTATTACACTTTTGTATAATAGTTTATGTTCGAATTGACTGGTCATTTTGAATAATGCACTTGAACATTTGTGTTTTGGTTTTTGAAAAATTAAGCAGGAATAAGAACATGCTTTTGCTTATAGATTGCCTTCCACATGGATTACCAATTTATGTGACCATTTAAAATTATATAGGGGGCAATCTAAGGTCACTTTAATCACATTTTTTAAATAGTGCAATAGTTTTAGTAAATTTAAATAGCTTGCATTTGAAGCTGATTAACAGATCAGTGTCAAAGTTTGAATATCCTGAAGGGATAGAAATTAACCCGTTTAGTAATGTGCACTGATAAAATGTTCTTAATGGACTAAGAAACTTTCAATAAATTTCAATATTTTTGTTCAGCAAGAAAAGATATAATGGATCAGAGTTCATAAATGTAAAATTGTAATTGAATTGAAAAATGACATTTCTTAACTATAACTTGACTGATCAGAATCTTAAATTGTAACTTTTTTCTTTACCCCAATTTTATGAGCTACGTATGCCTCCCGCAAAAAATCTAACAGTTGAAGATACTTTAATTGAAAGATATATTTCATTGTATGTTCTGATATTCTGAGGTCAATATATATTCATTCCAATCCATGCATAATAGGTTTTTATTTAATTTTCAATGGGCAAAGTGTTGGAATAACTAAACACAACTGAAATTTTACTGCTGGTATGTGCATTTTCTTTCTAGGCCCATTGGTTTCCCGCAGCTGGAATTAGACATGGAATAACATATACTTAATGGAAACTAGTTTTGCCATGTAAATCCACTGAAATTGCACATTCTTTGAAAACTGTGTTTGCTATTTTTTATTTATTTTTTGAGATGGGGTCTTACTGTATTGTCAGGCAGGAGTGCAGTGGTGTGATTAAGGCCTACTGCACTCCTGACCTCCCAAGCTCAACCCATCCTCCCACCTCAGCCTCTCATGTAGCTGGGATTACAAGTGTGAATTACCACACCCTGCTAATTTTTAAACATTTTTTTGTAGAGATGGGGTTTTGCCATGTTGCTTAGGCTGTATGTCCACTATTTCGATCAAATTCAGGGTTGCTTTAAAATGTGAATCACAAGAAGCTGTGGATATCAGTTTGTGTTAATCACAGTTTAGCAGTTCTTAAGGAGACCACACCCTCCCCCCACAAAAAAAAAAAAAAGCAAAATGAGAGAAATTTGTTTTTAAGCCTTTTAGGAAATGTGCCAGTGGAAAACACTTTAGATGGTTTGTAAATGCAATTAGTGATCTAATTTTAAATAGAAAGACCTTTGTTCTCATTAATGTTGCCCTATGTTTAATTTTTGGAGATGGCTTCCTATACTGTCAGAGGTTTATAACTCAAACTTTGTATTTTTAGTTCCAATGTGGAGGAATGAATGTAATTAACTTTAAACATCTTGATACAGAAGGACCTGAATCTGTTTGTAAAAGTGACTAAGTTTCCTTTATCCCCCTGGAATTCCCATGAGTTGAGGATCATCTGAATCTGAGTTGCATCCATGAACAGTTTTATCCCTTGCTTTCTTATTTGCATGGAAGGCATTTTCATAACAAAGTACTGGTTTAGTAAAAGCAGTAAATAGGAGTCTCCATGCAACAGAAATTGGAGTTTCCTATAACATGCATGTGATTTAAAAAATAAAAATAAAAAATAAGGTGCCGTGAGATGCTGGCAGTTTTAACATTTGGAAGCAAAAGTTGTTACACATATTTACATCCTAACTGCTCAATTTTACCTTACAAGCTTCAATTTAGGAAAATATACAGTACTTTTGCATATAATGGTACCTTGTGAGCCCCTGAGTCAAGTAGAGAGGATTTAAATAGAAAAAGGAAAACAGCCATTAAAAGCACTTACATTGTATGTGGAGTAAATAGTACAAAATGATTATTTCCCTGGAAGACCAGGATCAGAAACATGCCTATGAAGACCCAAGATTCCTACAGTGCTTAGGGATGAATCTGGCAAAGAAGGATGCCTAATTGGATGAAGGTAAGTTTTTCTTTGCCGCAGGTGAAGCTCTAAAGACAGATCACTGTCTTGTTTTAAAAGTGAAGTCAAGTTGTCTTCTGAAGCTGTGTTCAGATGCACCCCACTTGAAAGGGATTCTTTGGATTTAAGTTTAGATTTTTCAAGGTCTAGAAATTCAGGACACTGATGGAAAAAGAACAAAACAAGTTTTTATAATTCACATTGATAGTCATTGAAAATTACACTAATAAAAACTTAAGGGTTTTTTTCTCATTAATCTGTATTTGATTAGTGATATTAGCCAACATTTCCCTCCCAAAATGAGTCAAGACATCGGAGATTGGTTATCAGTATAGATAATCCTAACCAACCATTCCAAGAACTTTTATTTAACCCTGGAACCAGATTTTAAAAATCAAATTAAAAATATATTACTTTACATTGAGTTTTCCAGATGAATTAAATTCAAAATTTAAGACAAAATTGAGATGAGGAAAGGGATCACTTGATGAATAAGAGGGTATAAGGAGGAAAGAAAAGATGGGAAATAAAATCAGTCATCCCTAGTCAGATAATATTACCTAAACCTACTGAAAACAAAGAACAAAATAGATGGTTTTACATGTCATAGAAAAATGACATGTTTCCCAGTCATTCAAAACTAGTTAAATTGATTTCTGCTTTCAGATTTTTAGAAGTATTGCATTATTTTCCTTCTGGCACATTACCTTCTTTTATTAGTGTGGTTTCATTTTCCAGAACATCTTAAATTAAATTCCTAAACATCTAAAAAAGTTTTACGAGATTATTCTACAAATCTTTATTTAAATCATTGTTCTTAGGTCCAATTTCACCATAATGTTTAACTAATTAAGACTAATTCCCAAAATAGAATTACAAGGAAAGCTAGACTACTCATATTAACATAAATCAAAGGCCCCCTTTGAGGGCTTCAGAAGCAGGATAAAGAACTTTAAATTGCTTTTCTTACCATGTTTATCATCCAACTGAAAAAAATTTAGAGATCTCTGGTGATGGGTGGGGTACAGAAGATATTACTAGTCTGATGGCATCTGAACCTCAGGTCTAATCTGGCCAGCCTACTATTTCTCCTCCCCTTCCTTCCTGAGACCTCACCCAGCCTTTGGCACTGTAGAAAATTACAGATTTTTCTTTGAAGCTCTTTTTGGACCCAGATTTTTCTCTAAGCCCTTTTTGGAGCCAGGAAGACTATTCCTTAGACTGCAAAGCTCTACCACATATAAATTTAAGCAGGTTGATTCTGGAAGAAAGGTTTTCCTTAAAAAAAAAAAAAAAAAGCTAATGTTTAGAATCATTATTCTAGCTTCATTGTTCTCAAACTTTAAATGAACATATAAATCAGCGTGGGCTTGTTTAAAATGCAGATTACAGGGCCCATTTCCAGAAATTCTAATTGCGTAGAAACAGAGATAGGGACAGAAATCTCTCTTTTCCACAGCACCCCAAGTGATTCTGATTTAGGTGACCCCTGGAAACACACGTTGAGAGACACACTTGGTTGGATGGTATCCACACTCACTTGTGAGGAAGGGCTGAAACTTCGGTCAGTTTTGATGGATGCTGCCGGTTGACTGGTTCTCAACAGCCGGATGATGGGTCTCTGATATTCAGGTCCTGCTGTTACCATACTGTAGGCTGGGGGGACCACAGTGGTTTGTTTCTGCAGCAACTGTAGGATGGTCTGGATGTCAGTGGTCATTTGGGATTCAAGCCTACAGAACAGATAGAAGTAGGAAAAGACAGTCCTAAAATAGTCCAGAATTTCAAGAGCATTTAAAAAAATTTCAGCATTACCAACAAACAGAATTATGGCCTTGCTTTAAACAAGAAGGACAGGAGAGGGAGCACAGAATCTCTCTTCTTTCCTGACGGATACTTACTTGTGTATGTCTCACTAATGATTCTGATAAAGACTTAGCTTTCCTGTTCATATTAAGAGTTAACAGAAAATCAGATGAACAAAATAGACTACATGTTTACTAACCTTCATTGATTTCAAAATGTAAAACACACTGATAATTTATTTTTAATCAGTAATTGTCTTTGCTTTTTAATTAGGTTTTACTCAGTTTCTTGTGAACATTTTATTTGCTCTTAAAAAATAGATTGGTAGCACATTTCTTTCATAACTGCAGCATCCCAGGATAATTTCTAATGTGTTTTTACATTTATATTAATGCTTTTTAACCTTACCTCTTTCCTATTCATTTTAAGTATTGTATATTATTTCTTTAATGTTTAATGCTGCTTAATGTTAAATTCTTTTTCTCTCTAAATATGTCATGGCCTTTGATATGTAAGAAGTTGATCAAATTTGACTTCACTTACTTCTAATTGACCCATCTGGCCTGCAAAATACCAGTCTATTTTTTCCCCAAAGCTCACAAGTAGCCAACTGGCCTGTTAATTTCATTCTCATTTTAAATTAAAATTTAAGGGAAAATAGCAAAATATAATTGGTCAGATTCTCTTCCTTTGCATGTGTTAGCAACAGCATTAAATACAGAGGAAATTTTGTGGACACAAGAACAGAAAATTTGGACCATACGCCTCTTTAGAAAATTCTTGTAACTCCACTTATTTATGCTGTTTTGACTCTGAATAAAGAATGGAAATAAAACAAAAAAATGTAAAATCATAGGATTAATTTTGCCCAATTAAATTCATGCTGTATTTGTAGAATTCAAAGTAGAAATTGGCTTTTGATTTGATAGAGAACATAATAAACCTGGAAAACATGAGAAAATATCTTATTTATTTATTTTTTTTTAGTTTTTGATATTAACACTTCAAATCTTCCTTCTAAGAATCACAATAATGCATTATCTTTACAGTTTTTCTATAGTTAGTAAATATAGCCATATAGCTTTGTGTCTTCTAAACCAATAGCTATGAATTATACATGACTTTGCAAATGCCATTTTTTCAAATGTCAAAACCACACACTGAAAAGGGGAAAAATTGAGTTACCAACTGGTTTATTTATCTACTTTTGATACCTGATGGTCTGATCTAGTTTGTATGCTTCCAACTAAACTAAGCAGACCCATTATTTCACTGTTATGTGTCACACACATTTCCTTAAGGAATATGTGTTATACACATTCTTTCATTTCACTCTGCAAGTCCCAGCTTATATATTATCTGTACCCCAAAATCTTTCCTTATTTACCCCATTCAGAATTACTTTCTTCTCTGAGTCTCCAAAGCAAATTATACATTCAGATTCATCATAAATATTTCTGTACACGGCCGGGCGCGGTGGCTCAAGTCTGTAATCCCAGCACTTTGGGAGGCCGAGACGGGCGGATCACGAGGTCAGGAGATCGAGACCATCCTGGCTAACACGGTGAAACCCCGTCTCTACTAAAAAATACAAAAAACTAGCCGGGCGACGTGGCGGGCGCCTGTAGTCCCAGCTACTCGGGAGGCTGAGGCAGGAGAATGGCGTGAACCCAGGAGGCGGAGCTTGCAGTGAGCTGAGATCCAGCCACTGCACTCCAGCCTGGGCGACAGAGCCAGACTCCGTCTCAAAAAAAATAAAAAATAAAAAAAAAAAAAATTTCTGTACAAATGTATTCCATTACTAACAGCATTCAGTTGTGAGTGGCTTACACACGTTTGTTACAATGAATGTAAAAGGATTTGGGGGAAAGACTGGAAGAAGAACTGCATCAATAAGGGAGATTCAAGATCCAAAAGTGAGTCAAAAATTATGGTGATGTTTTTGTCATATAAATCCTTTGCCAAACAGCAGCTGTCTCTGAGAAATAAAATCTCTTTATCATGGATTCTACCTACTTGAATAGTGTCTATGAGGAAAAAATCTATTGGAAGGCGAGGCTTCAGCATCCATACATCCAGTAATTGCAGCCCACTGCCATGAGTGGGACTCAGGCACATGACAGCTCATGTGCAGGTAAAGTGGCTGGTGCAGGGTGAGGACAGAGACTGTGTCGGTATAACTTAGATAAGAGCATAGCCCACCTCTGTCAATATGACATTGTTGTTTGTTCCAGGAAAACTTTGAGAAAAATAAGACTACACTAATAAATAACTTTGCTACTTCAGGAAATTTCTATAAATAACCTTATTAAGACAGTATCAGTTCATCTCAACAAATACTTTGTTAATCAGACAAACTTTATGAAGACTTGCTTCAAGATCCTCAACTTACTGCGTCCATCAATCCTAAAGTATATCATAAACTTTACCCAATTCCAGTGAGCTCCCCACTTTGAAATACCCAGACTCCAAAGTTCTATAAATGTTCTTCTTCTCAGCGGAATATTTCTGAGACATCACTGAGACTCTGGCCAGATGACAGTCTTCCTTTCTGCAGTAATTCTGAATATTTAATTTTGTTTTATTAACTAGTTGTTAGATATCTTGGGTAGTCCAACAAAGGACAGCAGTTTGCTGATAGGTTTTTTAATATGCATAGGGTTGTATTTCAGTGTTTTATGACAAGGGTCTGTTAACTTAATAAGAATGGACTCTTGGGCTAGGCACGATGGCTCATGCCTGTAATTCCAGCACTTTGAGATGCCAAGGTGAGTGGATCACTTGACCTCAGGAGTTTGAGACCACCCTGGGAAGTATGGCAAAACCCTATCTCTATAAAAAACTACAAAAATTAGCCAGGTGTGGTGGTGTGCACCTGTGGTCCCAGCTACTCAGGAGGCTGAGGTGAGAGGATGGCTTGAGCCCGGGAGATCGCACCACTGCACTCCAGCCTGGATGACAGAGGACAGAGCCAGACCCTATCTAAAAAAAGAAAAGAGAAAAATAAAAAAAGCGGACTCTTATACGAGACTAAATAGCCTGCTTTACTTAGGAGGAATTACAGAGAATTTAAAATAAATCCAGCTTGGTATTTAAAACAGAAAATAACATAGTTTTAGAACTTTATCTTCTGTCAGCATAGTTACAAAACTGTGTAAAGTGAATATTTTTATTCATTCACTCAGAGACCCACAATGTACCAGGTACAACGTTAGGTAGCAAGGTGAGGGAACAACATGATAATGAATAAATATGAAATCTGGTTTAACAGTGCTAACAGGAACTAAGCACTTAGGAAAGACAAATGAAGGAGGCGCATAAATAACCACAACGCTAGGAAAGCAATTGCTCAATGCCATATTAGAGGCATGCAGATAAACTGCTCTGTGTGCAATGGAAGGAGTTGCACTAACAATTTTTACTAACATTACTAACAATTTTTACATTTTCTAGGGCTTCCCTACTCAAAGTGTGTGTGTGTGTGTGTGTGTGTGTTTGGATGGAATCTTGCTCTGTTGCCCAGCTGGAGTGCAGTAGCATGATCTTGGCTCACTGCAACCTCTGCCTCCCAGGTTCAAGCAATTCTCTGCCTCAGCCTCCTGAGTAGCTGGGATTACAGGCACCCACCACCACGCCCAGCTAATTTTTGTATTTTTAGTAGAGATAGGGTTTCACCATCTTGGCCAGGCTGGTCTCAAACTCCTGACCTACTGATCCACCCGCCTCGGCCTTTCAAAGTGCTGGGATTACAGGCGTGAGCCACCGTGCCTGGCCAAAGTGTGGTCTTTATATCAGCAGCACTGGACATTGCTGGGAGCTTGTTAGAATGTGGAATCTCTGCCAATTAGACCTATTAACTTGAATCTGTATTTTAATAAGGCCTTCAAGTGATTCAAATACACATTGAAATTTGAGAAGCACTGGTCTAGGATCAAGTCTTAATGATTTACCTAAAGAGGTATATCTGCAGGCATAATATATAAATATAGAATAACATTTCTTATGTAAACCTTTAACCCTATCTATAAGTTAATCAGTCATTAAAGCAGAAAAGAAGTGGTAGCAAGGACCATTCCAGATAGACCATTTTATTTGTTTTTATCATATTTTGTTTTTAATATGTGTATTTGAATGAGACAAATGGTGTAGGAATTCACAGTTCTAGATTTGAACAAATGCCAAAGCTAAACAGGGTAGACTCAGCTCTAGAAAGTGTCCTGGGATTCTCGCTCTGCAAAGTAGAAGTCTGAGTTGAGCTGCCCCCTTCAAACATTTTGTATACATTTAACTTCTAGAATAAAGTGGAGGTGAAAGGTTGTTAGAAACAGCAGTGGAGTAAATATGTAGTATTTTGAATTTTAAATCCCAAACAAGCAAAAAAAAAAGTTTGTGAAAATATCAGAGGTAATTAGAAACAAATGTCAAAGGAGATGTAGTATTGGTGGTAGTGTCATCCTGAATAATGAACAGGGGCACTCTAAAAGGAAAAGATATTTATATGGGAATATGCAGCACAATGGGAATATCCATGCCATAGTAAAGTATGTGCTCATTCTGAGAGGTAAAGATGGAGATTTTTAAAGGAAAAATGAGGAAGACTACATAATTGTTTTGAAATGATTATCTTTGGCTACAAAGATCAATAACAAGGGTGACACTGGTCCGAGATTGGACAGACAGTTGCTGGTCAGATGTCCTTGCAGAAGTATTTTTTGTGTTAGGTTGTAGTGGCCGCTGTGCAAGGTTGTGGATCTTATAGAGTCTTTGTGATAGTTTTTGTTATCAGGCATACACCCCTCTCTTCCTGGCCTTCCCCAGCTCTATTTGTCAGGGATTTTCTAACATTAATGACTCCGTTTTGATTTTGACTACTTTCACAGCAGCAATTCAAAACATATTCAGGAAACACATACCAATATCGGGAACATGTTGAAAGAGATTTAATTGCATTTTGTGGAAAAGTTTTATACAGTAATAATAATATACTAACGTAATAAAATAGCAATAACAATTTTTATTGCTGTTGGGTGATTGCACACCAAATGGATCATAGATAAATGTGCCCTTAGGACAAATGTTTTAAGCAATCAT
This sequence comes from Colobus angolensis palliatus, assembly GCF_000951035.1. Taxonomy (NCBI): domain Eukaryota; kingdom Metazoa; phylum Chordata; class Mammalia; order Primates; family Cercopithecidae; genus Colobus; species Colobus angolensis. The sequence goes on along the minus strand of NW_012115810.1, from coordinate 2,742,810 downwards.
TGACTTATCCTAGCAGCAATGATTGGCACCCATGACAGAGCAACCAGGTGATGCTAAAAATCTCAATTTTAGTTCTGATGAAAGGTCCAAGCCAGGAATTATATGTAGAGTAGGAGAATAAACTCAAATGAACACCAGTAATAGAAGTGAAGTTCCTTGCTAATCAAATTTTACCTATCTGCAAGTACAACATCTTCCATTTTGTATAGTATATGTAGTTCCCATTTACATTATTTTAGTCCTTACAGTAGCATTATGGGTAGGCATGAGTCAAAGTAGGAAATAGAGGGAAATTTAAATGATTTGACCCAGTAATCCTGTAAATCATTAAGTAGCAGACTTAAGACCTTTTCCTGTGCTTACCAATTGCAAGTACAGTGATAGGATTGTGCTAAATAAATCACTGCTGCTTCTCTCATTCATTAATTCACTTGTGTGTTCAACAACAATAAACGCATGGACAAAATACACAAAAAATTTTAAGCATAGATAGTAAATAAATCAGTAGTTTATGTGATATAGGCAAAACTCAGAGATGTGTTAAGTACAGATGAGTAAGCAAGTAGCTTGCTAAACATGGCAGAATTCATAAGCTATATTAAATAGCATGCTAGTAACCTGCCAGGCATACCAACGATAGAAGTATGTAACAAACAAGAGTGTTGCTTATACATAGAGATGGAAAGAACAAATTATTCTCATGTCACCTCTAGGTAAACAATTGTCATCCCAAAATATGGTTACCCATTGGTGATATCAGTATCATTGCATTCTGACTCCACGTGTGCCGTACCTACGAAAGGCTGATGAAACACACGACTGTTGAGCTGGCTAGTTGGAAAGCCGTGCTGAGGTCAGGTATACTATACCTTGTATCCTTGTTATGGAGCAAGTGTGTGCCACTGGCACAGGAGATTATTTTGGTCTGCAGGCCTGCAAACCTCAACTCTGGTCTTGGTAACTTCATTACACTATGGCAAATGCATGAACATTGTGTAAGTCAGAATTGGGGTAGTGCAATCCTTTTACCAAGCTTGCGCGTATTCAAAATGTGTTAATTGCCCCATATGGTTTCCCTCTTCTATCACTTGTATTTTAAATTGATTTAATAAATCTTGTGATTAGAGCATTTGAATTTAGTCAGTGCAGTTTTCTGTCTGAGACTACTGGAATATCTTGCCTGGTGGTGAGCTAAGAGGCTACTATTGGATCAAGACAAATTCTCAAATGAAACACAATTAAAACAGCTGTGTCATACTCACTCATACATTCTTTTCAATCTCTTTGACCACTTTAATTTTAAGGAAACCACGCAGACTTACGGGAAGAGATTGCCTCCTCCCTAAACTAAGATTTATTTATCACGTTTAGTGATTTAGATCAAAGGTGAAGGAAACAAGAAACTCTGTGTGTGAGACTTTCAATTCAATTATGTTTTTTGACAAGCTGACTGAATAACTAAAAGTTTAAATGTCTTTGTCAGTATTTTTTAAATGCCCTAACACATAACTAAGCTATCAGGAACATCCGAAAAAGTGTAAAAGGAGGATTAAAAGAGGAAGGGTGTTAGTTAAATTAATTAGGGATTATTTTGAGTGGGGAGAAGGGGGTTTTCAAAGGTAGCCAGTGCTGGTAAAATACTAATTGGATGACAAATAAAGAAAAAAAATAGGATTTATGCTGCCAGAAGTATGAAGTGTTCTAAATAAATGCTCCTTTCGACACAAATTATTCTGTCAACTTCTAGTCTTATTTTAAAGTAGTAAATGTATAAGGAAATTATGAGATCATGGCAAGGAGAATTTTCCATTTGTAAGGAGTAAAACTGGACCCATGTAAGGGGTTGGGTTATGTTCTCCTTTTACCCTGTCACTGCTTATACCTGTTAAGTTGTTCCTGGAGCAGATCTAATCTTTGTTCCACTTCCCCGTAGGTGAGGTCGCTTTCGGTTTCAGAGATACCCCAGGCAGCTCGCTGAAGTGCAGATGGACTGGAGTCTTCAGGCTGGGGATGTCCGTTTTCTCGTTCCCAGCTTCGCATGTCAGTGATGTCTGTGGAAAATAGCGAGATGGATGTCAACCCTCTTAGGTGCCCCTTTGCGTCAATAACACACAGATATCCACAAGACAAGCTGAAAAGGGATCGGAGTATAACCTGAGAGACAGAGAACCAAAAGCATTCAGTGATGTGTCCAGGGGCCACGGCCAATTGGTAGCAGGGTCCCACTTTCACCCTGCTGGCCCTACGTCTCGTATCCTTTTCCATGTGAACAAAAACATGTAGCAGGTCCTGAGTATTGATTAGGATTTTGTTTTCTTTCTGTTTGTGCTAAGAGAAGATAAGCACAGCAGAACCAAAACTGATGAGAGAGCAATGAGTCTGTTCTGTTTGCACTGAGTTATCTAGGGTTTAAGATTTTTAGGGGTCTTTCCCACAGGATAACTTGCATATGTTATGACTTAGAGTGGGCCCAAGAAGAGAGCCTTAGAGAAGTGTTGACCTTCAGGGTGATTCCCTTTGGCCAACCCAATTCAAATAGAGCCAAGAAGCCATAGGCCATGAAAACTGGGAAGAATCTTACAAGTCCCCTCGTCGCCAGCTACTGTTTCATGTTTTTATGTTTTCTTGTAGCCGCTTCTGTGCTGCCCTTTACCATAATTATATTGCTTTCTAGTATGTTTTTCCTGTGGCTCTTTATTTTAAATATTGCTATGTTACTCTACTTTAAGATAAACTATTTGTTCAAGTCTGCTATTTAAAATGTTCTAAGTATCTATTATGGGCCAGATAACTTGGTAAATATGGAGGAACTTAAGACAAAGGAGACCATAGATCCTGAAGAATTCAGTCTAGCAGGGTTGTGATCACTTTTCATACAGAGATCCATTTTTCTGAACTTCTTTTAATTTCCTGTTTCTCCTACAATCTATATTTTAAGCTGTCAATATTTGGGGGCAAATATGTCCTTTCCCTCTTATATTTGTCTATATTTTAGATGTTTTGCTGCTCTTTTAACCTCTAAGAATGATTAACAGTTTAGAAAATAAAACTTATGAAAAAATAGACTGGAGCTGGGAATTGACTTTGGAGATGAAGGAGAAATATTTTTCTTCTTCACTGGGAGGGCTAGTAGGAAGGAAGGACTATCTAAAGCTGGTATTCATTTTCTCATAGAAAGAGACTTGAATTACAGAAAGTGATTTTGGTTTGATAGAAAGACTTAAAAAAACTTAACAAGTATCTATGATTAAACACTGAGAGAAGTTATTATGTAAAGTTATGGAATTCTTGGCTATTTAAAAAAATTGGATAGAAAGTAACTGAATTGGGCAGGATTAGCTATGATTTTAGAAATAGGAAACAAAACCACTGGACTTCTCAAAGCTCCTTCCTTTCCTGCAGTTTCTCCAAGGGTAGTTTAAATGTATCCCCTTTCTCCAAGTAGAAGACAGACATGTCTGTATTCTTTCTTCATGGTTTTCCTCTCACTCATTATCTTTTATCATTGAATATACAGAAATTTCTCAAATGAGATGCCTATAATTTCTGCCTCAACAGGGTGAGGCTTGACAAAGGAATTAGCATATCCAAAGTCAGCATCAGAAAAATATAGGATCAGAGTTCCTTCTTCTGCAGAAATGGCTAACAGACCTCAGAGGGTTTGCTATGAATTCCAGAAAGACTCTTCCTGACTACGGCCTTGTTACTATAGGGATCCTGGTTTCGTTGTTATTTAAAGTGGCAGTTTATTATTTCTTTTGATATTTTATGAAACATGGCAAAATATAAGTGAACCAAAAAAGATACTGCTGGGGTTTTAAGTCACTTATCTGCAGATTTTCACTGAGAACTATGATTCGTTATTCACAGACATTTGAACCTATTTAAAATGCAAAGCAATAATATCTTAGCAAACTGGATTTTGAAGATTGGGCCAGTAATGCTAAACAAACTTCCAGAATACCTATATAAATGGTCTGGTGATGCTGATGCTTGTCTCTGTCTAGTCTGCTGCTAGCCAGTTAATGTAGGAGTCTTTCTTTCAAGAAGGCAAGAACTGATAAGACTGAAGTTACATGTTATGCTCACACGTTTTGAGCCAAGAAAGCTTACAGAATTTCTGCCTATGTTTAACAGCTCTCTTCTTTCCAAATCATTTATAATAAATTGGTTTTAAAATGACAATGGTGAATCACATGCAATAAATTACGGAGGATTATATTTTTTCTTCAGGGCTCAAGAAAAAATAATTACCTTATCAGAAATGAATGAAATGTATATCTTAGAGGCTTTCTTGATTATAATTTACTCTTTAATTAAAATCTGAAGATATGTAATGAGCTTGTTTTAACAGCAGTATAAAAAATGAGGAGTTCAAAGGGGGAATTCTGGTTAGTGGTCGTAATCAAATGAACATCCTTGTAGACACTTTCTAAATATAGGTTGGAAAGAATCTGCACTTGGTTGCCTTGGAAAATGTTGCTATAGTTGCAAGACACATTTCTGGAAATGGATGAACAGAAAGTAAACTTTCACTTTGCTCTGAGTAGACAATTTTCCTAGAGTCACCTTTTGGCCTCAATCTTAGTAGGAACAGAGTCTATTTAATTTTTTCTCTTTTCATTTTAGTTTTGCCTAAATGTACTCCTCTGTTGGATACAGCATCACAAATGTTAGGAATATGAGTGAGTGAAATTTCCTATTGATGGTGAAACTAAAATTTGTGGGGGTTTAGTAGTTTGAACTGCAGCAGCGACAAGTCACATGTTACGTATTAATGCAGTATGTCATCTTAAAAATCATTAGGGAATGAAATTTGCAGTGAATGAAGTTTTAGAATTCCCCATTGATTAAAGATATTAATTAGCCAGGCTAACCATGTGTCACACTGATTGAAGCTATATGACATCAATTCAATTGACATGCATATTTAGCTATACATTTTCAAGATAATTATTTGAATAGGAATTGCCCTGTAAATTTTTAAAAATTAGAATATGTAGATATTAAATTTGTTAGAATATTGTTTTTTGTGTATACGGAAAAGCTAATTAAAAATAATTGGAAGGCGTAGCAAAGAAAAGTATACGAAGAAGGGCATGAGAATTCATTGTCAGTGAGAGTCATTATAAAGTAAGAAAATCCCCAAATTATATGTTTAATAATTTGCCACTTGAGACTCTAAAACTCAAGAGGAAAACAACAAACATTTTTATTAGGTTCACATTATGTTGATCTTTGGAGATAGTAGAGATGGTTCAGCAAGCTCTTCAGAACTCGTGACTTCCATGATACAACCTGTATCTATTTTTAGCACTTCCCAGAATCCATTTTCATAAATAACTAAAATGGGACATTTGGTAATCACATTTAATATTCCATTCTTCCATTGTGATAAATGAGGTACTATTTTCACTCACTTCATCAAGATTTTAGATTGTCCAGAGAACACTTGCATATATTGTTAGCTTACTTCAATGTGGGGTCATGAAAAAAGTGGATGTTACATGATAGGGATAGCAACTCTGGAAAAATATAAAGCCTAAGTATCCTAGATTTAATAAAAGCTTTGTGGCTGAATATGGTACTTTGGAATAATGATGATAAGTAATATGTACTTACTCTGTACTAATGTACTAATTTTGCTATCCTACCAGGCCTAGAACATCCTATTTTTCCTTTTTTAAATATTCTTTTGATGCTTTGTTATGCCTTCCTAAACTTTATATTTTTATACATCCAGGGATATATAAATTATTAAAACTTAAAAAATAAAACCTGTGAGAAAATACTAACAGTTGAGGATTTTATTTCAGGAAAAGTAATTTACATGTTATCTTAATAACCATAACCTCATTGGTTAGATAATATTATTCCTCTTTTAAAGATGCATAAGCTGAGTCTTGGTGGGTTTGGTCAAATCATTTACCCAAAGACATAAAGGGAGCAAGTGGCAGAGCTGCACTTGGAACCCAAGCAGTCGTTACTGGTACCACTTACTAGCTAGATCTAAAGATCTAGCTAGCCTCTGATAAGCTAAAATAGTCATTCTTCCATGTAAGAGTTCTCTAAATTTTCCTGAATTTCTCATTTTGTAGCATGAAATCTGCATCTACTAATCAAGCATTATTACCCAAATCGTGCACATTTTCTACAACAAAATCTGTACATTTGGGTATTCCTTTTGGAAATAAAAATAAAAATAAAATAAAGACCATAGTTTATTTCAGGGCATTTCTCCACTCTTTCTCATATTCTCTGTAAAATTAAATTTTGGTTGGCATGTATTATAGTGTGATTGCATTGGCCTTTCATACTATAATATTATAGGATTGGGGGTGAGAACTGGGTACAGAAGATACATATAAAGAACCAATTGATTAGCTGTCTTAAAATATTCATTGATCCTCTCTCCCCATTGAAATTACTACAACAGTCTTTCCCACAGTTTTCTACCTGACACCATATTAAGTCTGGTTGATCACAAAAACCTCTCACACTATAAGTGTTTGGGAATAATTACCGCTTGTTTTAGAATAGTGCAAACACTTCATAGATGATCTGAAATCTGAACGCTTCGTGAACATTTCATGAAGTTGAAAACGATTCAATTAACACGTGTCAGTACAGTTCTTAATTTGTAAAAAGTCACCATTTTGTGATTAGCACTGAAGAGAGACCACCTGATGTCTAACTCTGAATTACCTTTGCAAGAGTGACTTCTTTTATCTATGTGCATTCTTCCTGAGGTGGGCACTGTTTCTTCAAAATCGAGCCCAGATGCTTTCCCTATTCCTGGAGAAGAATCTACTATTCCTGAGAAGAGCGGCTTTTGTTCATCATCAATGGAGGAGATGAAAGATGACGATCTGCTTTTTTTCTCTTCAAAGTGTCTCCTGGAACTCTGATAATGTCTTATGGTATCTGCAGAGTCTTCAGGATCATTTGTACTGTTTTCTTTGCCAAAATATATCAAAGAAAAGTTATTTTATAGCAGATAATTAAATGTGAGACTGTATGCATATTACACTACCTAGCTATATATAAACTAGCTTTTTCCTATTGAAAATGTAGCTACTTGGATACTTAATGTTTTAAATTCAAGGGTTATTAGATTATCTTAGTGAAATAAAGTATTCATTTCAAAATTAAAAGAATATTTACAATAGTAATAATGTTTATGTCTCAGAGGAAAGCTGTATGATAACTTACAAAGTTTTTTATATGTTCAACAGTTATTTGTATTCTGAGAATCTGGTACACTCTTTCTTTAGGGAAATGAAAAAGACAAGGGAAAATGTGTCCCAATTTTAAAATATCACCACTATGCAACTTATTATTTGTTTATTTTTAACCTGCATGCCTTATTATCTGTTTTAGCTGCTCATGCATTGCAAAGGTCAAAACTGGAAGCCTCCTTGTAGTAAAGGACTGGCAGGCTGAATTTCAACCTTAGTCTGATTCATGTAATGGCCTTGGCATTCCAGGCAGTTTGGTTGTGTAGCATAATGCAAAGAATATAAAGCTTAAATACAGTAATTAAGGTAGGTTTTACCTAATTACATTAAAGCTGGTAGTGCATATTGGCTGTTTTATACTGAAATGTCAGGATAATTTCAGTCCTGAAGGTTGTGTTAGAACATATTTCAGCAGGAAAAACTCAAAGAGACAAATCCCAGAACTTGTTTCTATTAGTGTCCTGGGGAGACAGTATAATTCTCCATCTGGTTTCTGCTAATAACTAACCAACAAAACTCCAGAAGGTATATCATTTTCTGGAGAAATGGTGAAGACAGTGTCTCCATCCACTCTATGCCTCAGTGTGCTTACTTGGTTATTTATAGAAGGCCAAATGAACCGATGGAAGGCCACGCCAGAGAAACTTCCAACTGTTTTTAAAAATTCCCATATGGCAGAGAAATTCAACAAAGATTTTTTCCCTTTATTTTTTTAAATCATAATTTAAAATATGAAAAGCCAGAAAACAGCCCAAGGTAAAAGCAGATAGAGTTTAAAAATCAGTTTTATGTGAAATTGTTATTGAGGAGTTCATGTTCTGTCAATTAAAATTAAGTCTAGCAAAAGCAGATTGCTTATTTTCTTTAAGATTTCATGCTTGCTCAGTGTCTTCGTCATTGCTGAGAAAGCCACAGACCTTTCCGATCTCCAACATTACAAATATCATTGATTACTTACTGTTACTTGTATATCCCCACTCAATCACTAATCTAATTGGTTGTAAATATTCGGATCAAATCTTCTTACAAAAAGCTTTTTCTTTTCAGTGTCATTGGCACAGACCTCCTTAAACCTCTAAAATTCCATCTAGCCATCTTCTTCCCAACTTTCTTTGTTTTTAACTTCTCTTCTCTAAAGCCCTCTGAAAATTTGATCAACATTCTCTACTTTTTGAACATATTTTATTCCTCAAAAAATAATAATTATAAAGTTTAGGTAGTAAATGTGAAAAAAAGGAAAATTTCATTTTTCTAAATTATCCTCATATCTGCTTAGTGAATTGCACCAGTTTGCTCTTCCTAAGTAAACCTTTTTGTAGTCCCTGACTTGGGAACCAGAGATATTTGAATCAGCTCAGGCTTCCTATTGTTCTCAAAAATGATTTTAATTTCTACACTTTCGTGGAGTGTTTTCCCATCTGCATCAAATGCAAGCTGAATTAACTATTAATTCATCTGCCTTCAGTCGAAGTCTGGATAATGCTAACATGGATATTTGTAATGAATGTACATCACAAATTAATAAACCATCTTGCATCTTTGGCTGAAGAGGTCTTAGAGAATCCTTACATATGGTAGAATGTTCTGTTCTACCTACCATGCTGGGCTTCAGCCTTAGTTTACTAACTTATGACTTCATTTTGGATGCTTGTGAACAAGATTCACTAGTTAACATACATTGTTAGTTGAATTATAACTTGCTGATTTCACCTTGGACATGTGTTTACAAAATGTGGTCAGTGAGGAATTACTATCATTTAGTTGTATAGTAAAATGGAGAAAATTACTTCGTATACATGGGACAGAATTCTCTAGCAAAAATTTCAGGTAAAAGCAGAATCAGGTGAAAAAAGAAGACAAAATTTGATATCCTTGAATTTTCCCCGTTGGTAAGGAGAAAAAAATAACCCACCTTTATTTCTGTATTCGTTGCTGCAGGACTATCACCCAAACCATATGAACAATTTCTTTGATACAACCCCACTGAAACAACATTTTTTCACTCTATACTAGATAAATTAAAGACTCATTTTCTGTCACATAAAATGAAAGTTGAAATGACAATCTATTTGTAGGTTAAAAATGGAAACTGTTCAGGCTTGGCTGGAAAACTGGCTGATGTAATATGTACATGAAATTGGGCAGCTGAAATGCATTATAATTAGCCTCCAGGTACTTCTAAATTTTGATGGGCTGTACTATTTCTGCCATTTTCCAGTTAAACTGAATTATCTGATAGACATTAAATAGTATCAGGTACTATTTTTTTCTTAATTCTATTTATATTCTATGTAGAAATAATATTCTAAGAAAGGGCAGTTATCTGATTGCATAATCTTTCCTGTTACCATCATTTTATACAAAGAAAAAGTCATGTCTGTTTAATTAAACCACAAATTTGCCTCTGATTCAGAAGACACAAAACCTTTTTTTTCTCCCTTGTTTCTCTAGGCGAACAGTTCATCTCCTCCCCTTTTTTCACAGAACACAATTCTAAAGCATTTGTGACTCGTCTTACAAGTGTCTCTCTGAGTATAGAATGAATTCAAGAGCATAGAATAAGTGTCCTAATGGAATGGCTGACCCATTTATCTTAAGAATGATAATATAAAATCGTTCCTTTCAAAAAACCTGGAATAAACATTCGTGCTCACTCCGTCTTTTATGGAGTCTTCCTCTCAGTTTACCATTTTTATTTGTCAGACCCCACAGGGAGACCTAAGCTTTGGTCAAAGACAAGCATTTAAGGTGCTCTCCCAGCATTTGAGTTTTAGATTTCCCACAGGTGACAATTTAGAAATAAGTTGAGCAATTCCCAGTCAAATGCCATGAAAAAAGCATTACATTGGAAAATTGGAGTCTAAAATAAGTATTTTTTCATTTAAGATCACACACTTTAGGCTTCCTATAGCTCTAAAGGATATTGAAAGGGCCCTAGATGAATATGTTTTATACAAATACAAAAATTAACAATTTTATAAATTAAAATAAAGAAAAGATGGATATTGATTTAAAGGTAAAAAGTTTCAGACATGCAAAATGAATAAATTCTGGAGCACTATTCTACAGTATGGTAACTATAGTAAATGTATTATATACTTGAAAGTTGTTAAGAGATTAGATCTTAAATGTTCTCCCCCCAACACACACAGTTAACTATGTGAGTGATGAGTGTGTTAAATTAGCTTGAATATGGTAATCATTTCACAATGTATACAAATATGAAAAAAATCACTTTGTATACCATAAATAGGTACAACTTTTACATGTTAATTATACCTCAATAAAACTTGAAAAGATCAAAAGATACTTTTATAGATCACTAAAATGGATTAAAAAAGCTAATCATTGTTATTGAAGAAGATATTTCAAAGACATACCAAAGTATAATACCAATATATTTAAATAATCTAATAAAACCAGAATAGAATTATCACTCTTCTATAAAAATAAGTTTATCACTGAATACATTAACCCCTTCAATAATTTTCATAGGATTATTTTATTTTGGAGAAACACTTTTAAAACTTACTGGCTTTAGGATGGCAATGGAAAATCACTAAACCAGTATTACAAAGTGATAGTGTTTATTGCTATCCTTTGAAATACAAAATGTAATGAGTTCAAGACACTTCCACTCTATTTTCTGGAACATTGGATATTTCCTGTTGAGCATATATTGAAGAGATCATTTTAATAAAATTATATGGATAGGGAAATGAGTAAAGTTTTCTTCCCTACTCTTAGGATGTGTGTATCTCTTGAAAAGCATTCTTGTTTGTCATCATGCATGCAGAACCATCTATGTCCAATCTTTCACCTTGATTTCCATCTCTTCGGTTGTTACAGGTATATCTTTAACACTGTTTGAATGTTTTACTCTTGTGGCTTTTTTTGTTTTGTTTTGTTTGTCTTTTTTGTTTTGTTTTGTTTTGTTTTTCATGTTTGGCAGTTTGTTCTTTACAATGGAGCATATTGTGATAATCTATTAGCAAAAGTAAGAGGGTCTTTGGAGCTCTGATAATTGTTTCTTAACTTTTGGAAATCAAGAGAGTAAGAATATTTCCAGGTTAGGAAGGACAAGCTCAGCATTCTTTAACTTCACAGGTCAATGTCCCTTTTGCTAAGAAAAATTATTTTCTTTCTGATACAATGATTTTTTCAAGTCCTATATAATTGAGGCTACTTGCTAACTTTATTCTTGAACATTATCTTTATGCTTTTGGAAAAGGAAGTAGGAAAAGGTATAGAGAAGGGATATTTGGAAGAGTGGGTTCAGATACTTCTGCAGAGTTCTGATGAGGAATGGGAGGCAAAGGAATAAATGCCAAATCTGTTGTTCTGGGAGAGGTGACCTCAGGTGACATCAATGCTTTAGTTAAAACATATACCAATAGGATTTCTCTTAAAATGTATAACATCAGCAAGAACTAATTTTCACAATGTTTGAGGCGTTTCCACACAATAAAACCAATAGAGTAAAACGTTTCCCCTTCCAAGTCCTCTTTTTTTCTACTCACTACTTGGTACAAAATAGTAAAAATAATTTCTTCAGAATTCTGTAGAAACACTTATTTTTTTCTGCTAAATTAACTAGAAAATATAATGAAGATTGAAGAGGGTAAGTATGCAGGCACTAACTACAATTCAGAAGGAATATCTATTTGTCTCCTTGTTAACCAATGAAGAATTTTCTCTAAAACGTTGAGACAAACTTTTGAGACTAAAGTAGAAATAAACATGAAAAAACTCAGGGCGCTTAGCACACAGTGGGTACTCAATGACAATGGACTCCAAATGAATGGGTGATTGTTTGCATCTAGTTACACTGCTGCCCTCATTGGATTATTCTCTGCCAAAAGGTCACCTCCTAATTAACCATTAGTAGCCACTTTGATACTGTATTTTCTGTCAGCAGAAAGCATTGAGCAGAACACTGCAAATATTTGGTCTTATAAGCTCTGTAAGTAAGCCTACATAAATGTATGTGTGTAGTGTATAATGGCACATTATATATATATACACACACATACACATATATTTATATATTTTATAATATATAAATTATGTATACACATAAGTATATTTATATATCCTGTGCCATTATATGTGCTATTTTTGCAAATATACCCTGTATTTTATACAATGTACACAACATAAAATTTTAGAAGAATTATTACTTCTACGACCTAATGGATCTGGCTCACACTGGAGTAGGCACAGTACAACTTTTAAGACCACATAAATAGAGATGATTTTTCAGCATTTTTCTCATTTACTTCTCTTCTGCCCAGCCATCTTAACAATGCTCATGGCCACTGAGCAGGTCATTAAAGCATCATTTTTATTCTTCACTTTCTGTAATAATATTTTACTTCCATCTCAGGAGCTGTAGCACTTCCTCCTACAATGAACATTGTCATATTGGGGAGGTCCTGGGCACCTCTATGCCAGAATTTTAGGAAGAAAAGATAACTACTTGAAGATACCTTTAAAAATTCAGGGTGCTCTCAAATTTCTACCTGCACTTAAAAGTCTCTCCTGTAGGGAAGTGGGATTTTTCCTTAGAAAAAAAAATGTACAGCTCATGAGAACAAGCCACCCTCATCGACAAATTCATTATGTATTCAATATAAGTATATATTTTGTTTTTCAGCTTTCCAGAGGTTCTACATATTTCATTTAAAAATTATATCTTATTCAATGTGAGCTCTTTAGAACCTTGTGAGAGGCACGACTGGAAGTGAAGCGGCAGGCGGCAGGCGGCAGGTGTGGATTAAAGCCAGTTAAGTTGCATTGTTCCACTCAGTGGGTAGGGAGTGGCAATGCAGGACTCAACCTCTGTCTGCTGCTAGTGCCCAGAAACAGTCTTCTCTGTGATTCTTGATGCCACTGCTGATTTACAGGCAACAGCACTCTTGAATGTCTGCCTTCAAGGTTTCCTTTCATACGAGTAATAAATTAACACTACAAAAATGAATGCATTTCAAGGGAAAATTTCAGTTTCTGTATCCACAAATCGTTCAGCATCAATGATCCCCTATACTCTGTTCTTTATATTATGTGTATTTTTCTCCTATATGTTGATGCTACATCAATAACTCTATGATGAATGCTCACCTTAAGAGAATTAGATTTGGATAACAGGGACTAAATTGCTTTCAGCAAATTTTATAATTGCCCACAGCACCCTGGATTCCTAAAGACTTTGGAATAGGCTCTTGGGCTCTGGTTAACTGTGTTTTCACATTGACCAACTCATGGTTACTTACTGGCACAACCAGGAAACATCAAGGAGCTGTAGGCAGAAAATCCCTTAGCATCTACACTTTATATAAAATTGGTCTCATAGACTAAGCCTGTGATTAAAGGGACAGTATTCAAAATCAACAGAAATGTCTAGTTACATGAGAACAGTACAAATTGTGACATTGCTCTCAGGGCCTTATCGGGAGATAAAAATATTAGATAATTTAGCTTAAGAATGAGGAAACTGAGCGAGATTGAAAGGAGATATAATAAATCTTCAACTATGTGGAGGACGTTATTATATCGACCACATTGTTAACCTGTTTTTCATTTCCAGTGAGATAAATAAAAGAGCTGAACTTCAGGATAAGGGATTTAGATGAACTCCGTGGAAGAACTGCTTAATAGTAGTGGTTCTGATTTTAGAAAAAGTCACCAAGAAAATAATTAAAGACCTTGCAGAACAAAATTATCAACTATCTATGAGTAATCTATTGTTCTACAGTCAGCCAGAAGAATCAATGATTAGTCCAATTCAACAAATATTTATCAACCATTGTTTGCTAAAGTAATCTACAGTTTGGCAAAGGCAAAGGAAAAAAATATACCAGTAGCCATTGTACAGGGCATATTTTGACAATATTATAAGAAGTAAGTGCTTTGAGAATTCATAGAGAAAGAGAAGGTTTACATTTGAGGAGATCAAGAAACAATTCACATTAAATATACCATTGGAGATTGACTTTGTTAAAAAATGTAAGTTTAGTGGATGAAACTGGTGTGGTATGAATTTGTGTGTGTGTGTGTGTGTGTGTGCATGTGTGTGTATGTGTGTTTTTTTGAGGACAAGGAAGCAAATGAATTAAGGGACTAGTATAACCAAAACCACAGAAACAGTGTACATGGAGGATTGGGCAGTTTGTTTCAATTGAAATGTGGAGCAAGCTAAAGCTAGTAGATGATCTCTCCTAGAAAGAGGATTCATTGAGGAGAAAAGAGAGTGAAAAAAAGAAATTGGCATAAGAAGGCAAGAAAAGGGAAAAGAATAAAAAGAAAGATGCTCAAATTCTATTTCATTTATTCTTTCCACAGATATTTGTTGAGCATCTGCTGTGCTGCAAGCACTAAAACTACAGGGGGCCAAATATTTTCCACTTCCACAGAACTTATGATCTAGAGGCAGACAACACTGATTAAATAATGATGCAAATAAACCCAGAAGTACACCCAGAGTAAATGTTGCTGAAGAGATGAACTGATGGGGGAAGGAGTGGAGTGATGGGAGTAGTTAAGGGAAGGATATTAGGAGATAAGACTGAAGAGGTAAGTTAAGACCCACCCTAATAAGGATTTAGGGCATAGGATGTCCTTAGAGGGCTTTGAATATGTGGGTGACATAAACATAACTGCATTTAGAAAAAAAATCAACAGAAGTCCAGTGTGGAAAAGATGAAAGAGGGGCAAGTTGCATGTGGGAAGGCAAGTTGGAAGGCTGTTTCAATATTCCAGGTGGCAGATTATGGTAGCTTGGTCCAGAGCTCTGGCTAAGTAGTTGGAGAGAAGTTAACCAAAAGGAGACCTAATTTGAAGACTAAATGGATATTTATTGGAGGTAGCAATAATAGGACTTGTTGCCAGAGTTGCTGGAGAGGTTGTGAGAAGGTTGGCTCCAAGATATCTGGCTTGTACAATTGATTGAATAGAGTCACCATCTGTAGAGGCATGGGAATTGAAGAGGAGACAGGTTTCCAGGGTGCACAATGAGTTCAATTTAGGAAATGTTGAGTTAGAGTTGCCTTTGAGATTTCAGGTAGATGATTTTATAGGCGATTGGATATGTGGGATTGAAGCTCAGGTGGTCTGGGATTAACATGCAAATATGCACATCTCCTACGTGAGGATATAATTAAATGGTAGGCATAAATGGGATCACCCAGAGAAACAGTGTGATACAGAATGAGAAGAAAAAGGAGCCTAGGTCTATACCTTAAAAGTCTAACAAATTAACACTAGTGTAGAAGATAATAATCTTGAAATTGTCTTCAGTGAGTTCATGAAGGTGGGAGGAAAATAGGAAGATTGAAGTATTACAGACACAAAGAAAAGAGTATTCAATAAAAAGAAGGGAACTGGTTCATAGTGAAAGATGCAGCCATGGGGCCAAATAAGGTAAAGACTAGAATGTTTGTTGGATCAGCATGAGGCAAGAGTGAAAGCTTCTTCAGGAAAACTTTCTCCCATCTGCCAAGAACAGTTAAATGTACACTCACCTGAGCTCCCATTGAGGAATATCTATTCCTGTTACAGAGCCTACTATTTGAGGGTGTGTCTATCTCCCTCTCTAGGGAAGATGAGGGATGTTCTGCACAACTTATTTCTCAGAATATTGAGTAACTGCTTGAAAATGTGAAATGTTAAATGAATATTTGTTGACTATATGAGCAAAGCATAAAGAATAGTCAGAGAGGCAGAAAAACCTGGAGAAAACAAGAAGTGACAAGTGCCACAGAGTCTGAGGATGAGAAGGACTAACTAATGTGGTCTTCATCCATGTCATGCATGCTTGTAGGGCATGTAAGAGGATTGAGCTCTTGGCCTGAAATGACAGCCCTCCTTCCAGAACGCTGTGCTCAGAACGAATTGACTGTCTTTTAAAAATCAGTCCACTCTATTTTTTAATCTGTGATGTCCTTGTGAATATCAGATGGGTTTGTTGAATGATATCATTCAGAGCTATCAATCAGAAACTGGAAACCAGATCATTAGCTACTGAACAAAGCAAAGGATCTGCCCTCATAAAGCCTGAGTAAAATTTATTCTTGAAATCAGAAGTATAATGAACATTTAAGTAAGAAGGCTAATTACCACATGCTCTACATTTAAACTTTAGGAATCGAATGAATTACCTTACCTTTCTCTCCTTCACTTTCAAATGACAATTTCCTTCTTCGTAGTTTACAGTTGTCTCCTTCTGAATCATTCATGGATTGTGATCGTAGGAGATCAGCCTTTGTTAATGAAACATGAAGATAAAATGAAACACTACTCAATTAGAACATAATGCACAATCAGTAAACTATTTACTATTTCATATTGGTTCAACCATCTTGAGACTTAATTATTAGATTGCAGGCAAACAGCTACAATACCCTGCTCAATACTTGTCTCTTAAATATAAAATACACTGATAGAATAATTTTTAGTACTTACAACATTTGCTGGGGAAATCATAGTGTAGAAGTTATTTATATGTGAAATGTTTAGGGATGATGTCAACATTTAAAGAAAAAATATTTCTTTATGTGGAATGTGTTCTTTGCAACTTGGTAAAGTTAAAATAAGAACAATACAGTTGACCCTTGAACAATACAGGCTTCACCTGTGCAGGTTCACTTATACATGAATTTTCTTTTTCCTCTGCTACTCCTGAGACAGCAAGACCAACCATTCCTCTTCCTACTCCTCCATAGCCTATTAAATATGAAGATGATGAGATGATGATCTTTATGATAATCTACTTCTACTTAATTAATGGTAAATATATTTCTTCATTCTTATGATTTTCTTAATAACATTTTCTTTTCCATAGCTTACTTTATTGTAAGAATACATTTTATAAAAATATATAAAATACGTGTTAATTGACTGATTACATTATTGGTAAGACTTCTAATAAAGAGTAGGCTATCAGTAATTAAGTTTTTGTGGAGTCAAAAGTTATATGCAGATTTTCAACTATGTGAGGGTTGGTGTTCTGAATTCCCATGTTGTTCAAAAGTCAACTGTAGTAATTTAAAGAACTTTGCATAAATTATAGTATGGCAAAGAAAAATGTATAAACTAGTTAAAATTAGCTGTGATGTTTAAATGACGTGGCAATTATCATAAGGTTAAATTTCACAACAATAAATATAGATTAAATTCCATAAACATTACACTTTGAACCCTTTATTATTTTGCTCCCAGATCCTCCTTCTTCCCTCTCTGGTTCACTCTGTCTAATATTGTCTGCCTTGTAAATAAAAATGGAAGCTCCTGTTTGTTTGAGTGCTGACTAAACTTTTATATAATGAAGTTATGAGAGGTAGATACTTGTTACTTTTCAAGGCAAAGTCAGAATGAGGTTGGTGACATAAAACTGAGATTGTGATAAATTACTGAATTAAAACCATTACAAAAACATACGTTCTTAATAACTAGAATCTTTTCCACCTCAATTAAAAAAAAATCTTTTCAGTGTTGTAAAAAGAAATAACTATCTGAACTGGTACATTAGGATATTAAATGGCATCTAGGGGCCCTTAAAATTCCTCTTTCTCTTTTAAGCCTCTCATGGTACTTGGGAATGTCTATGACTACAGGAAGTATTAAGTCTACCCCCTCTTACCTAAGTATTGACTTTAGGGTTTTTTTTCCCCCAAAGAATATATTTGTTAGCATTTAATACACTGGCAAGTATCAGTCACTCAATATTTGATTTCTGATTTAAAAAAGCATTCAGAATTGTAGTGGAGTTGTGAAATTTGGGGGGAAAAGGGATGGAAGAGGAATAACCTAGTAATAAATTTTGAGTTACAATGTAAGTTTTATAGCCATAGAATAGTAATAGCTCATAAGGGCACATTTTCATAGTAGAAAAGAGTACGGAACATAAGAGCTACACTCGAAGTTCATTCTAGGTTAACTTGCATATACAATTATTTAACTATTATTTCTGTTAGACTACATATTCATTCTACACCACTAAAACTGACAATACTGTAAAACCTGACTAATTTGTACTTCTGTGATTTGGAAATTGTATTAAATAGGAAACTAAACTTGAATGAGGTTAATTTTTTCATTACTATTTTGAAGACACTGATTACCAATGTATAGTATAAATAATAGCTGAGAGACTATTCTAACCTCTGTATAAGATAAGCTCAAGCAATTTTCAGCAGCCTAAAATCACCCATTTCTAGCAAATAATTGGCACAGCATAAACAAAGGCTATTTTAACTCAAGTGTGTCACCTAAGGGCTTCTACAAGGTCAAACTTAATTGAACTACTTGAAATTATTCAACATATTTGAAAGCAATTAGGCTAAATTTCTTTTCTATAATTCAGAAATTTTAATATTCATCTGGCCTTTCCTTCCAAATATTCATAATTTGTAAAGTTTTGTTGCAATATGTTGCTTGATTTTTCAGAAGCATTTGTGCAATTCAAGAAAAAACTAACATGTCAGAAATGTAAACATAAACAGTTAACATATACCTTTGCACTCTCATGCCTTAGGTTGAAAGTCAGCTCTAGGTTTGTTAGGAAGTGATCGGAAAACTCGGGATACATATCCAAAACCTCTAACAAGTCTTCTCGCTGAATCTTATGCAAGTCACAGTATGTGAGTGCTCTTACATCTGCATTAGACTTTCCAGGCTTAGCATAAAGATGAACCATTTCTCCAAATATATCATTTTTTCCTAAGAAAATAAAAAGAAAAAGAGGCTGGGAAAGGGAATCCAAACTAATGTTTTCCTTCTAAAAGTAGAAGGGGGGTCACTAAACAATTGATCAATCCCTGAAAAGCAGACTTGGGGAGCAACGTTCCAGCACCTCAACTAAATGCACATCCTGCGTTTGGTGAGTGGAAATTTATCTCTAAGGGTGATTGGTTCTTTTATTTGCTTGTTTTGGTTATGTGGCTAACCATCTAGAATGTAGCAAACATATCTTCAGTCCGGTATGCCCCACTTTGCTAGCAAAGGGTCTTGCCATACAGTATTTTAAAGATACTTTCAGGTAGGTGTACTCTGATTTTTTCAATCTGGGGATATGAGAAAGGCTGCAGTGAGTCAGATTCATGATCTTTCTGTCTCAGGATGGTCTCTGCAGGTGATGCTGAGCAAGGGGTTATGGTGGAGCTGTTTCAACACTTAGTGGATTGGTGGAACAATTGGAACACACCTTGTTTCCTAAAAACCACATTTGAATTTGCCCTTATTAAATATGCCCAACTGCTTAATAAATCTAGTTATATTTTCTCAACATATGTAGTCCCGCTTTTTGCTATATGGCCTTTGTTAGGGAAATTTGTCCTTCTTGCTGTTCTGTAAAATCTAGGGTTATTTCAGTGTCTAGCTTCTAACAGGCCTTCCCCATCACCTCTGCCTAGCCACATACTACCTGCTTTTTAAGGTCTTATTCCATGACAAGATAAGACCAACAGCAACAGTAACAAATATTTATTGAGGACCAGTAGGTGCCAGGCACTGTGTGAAATGCTTAGGTGCATTGCCTCAATTTATTCCTAAAATAACTTAATGAAGGAATTACTAATAATTATCCACATTTTATGAATACAGAAAGAGCATTAAAGTGATAAACTGATTAGCCTAACGTCAACTTCTTAGTTGAATGAAGTGGAGAGAGGGAGAGAACAGCCAGAAGTAAATCCCATGCATCGTGACTCCAGAGTCAAAGTTCTTGCACACCTGATACTGTGTATCTAATCTCCTTCCAATGACTTCCCTGAATGTCATGGCCACTTAGATTTTTCTGTTTCTGACTATCAAAGTACTTAAAAATTGTACTTGTGGTATATATACTTAATACATACTGATATATTACTTGATTATATAACTTCTTTTTTTTTTTGAGACGGAGTCTGGCTCTGTCGCCCAGGCTGGAGTGCAGTGGCTGGATCTCAGCTCACTGCAAGCTCCGCCTCCCGGGTTTACACCATTCTCCTGCTTCAGCCTCCCGAGTAGCTGGGACTACAGGCCCCCGCCACCTCGCCCGGCTAGTTTTTTTGTACTTTTTAGTAGAGACGGGGTTTCACCGTGTTAGCCAGGATGGTCTCGATCTCCTGACCTCGTGATCCGCCCATCTCGGCCTCCCAAAGTGCTGGGATTACACGCTTCAGCCACTGCGCCCGGCCTGATTATATAACTTCTAAAGATAATCAATGGCAATGTAAAATAGTACTCTCTTGTATCTATCCTGAAGCTTCTTTTCATTTTTAGAAAAAACTCCTTGAGTATATGATTTTAGATTTTGGTAGACAACTTCATGTATATGTCACTGTGGAAGCTCTCAAAGACTTTTAAGTAATAAGGTTCTAATTAGTCAAAAAATGCTGTAATATTCTTGTTTTACAAAGGAATTCAATAACGAGAAATCAAACACCATGTCTTAACTATGTAAGAAAAATTGACATTAGGATAGCCGGGTGCGGTGGCTCAAGCCTGTAATCCCAGCACTTTGGGAGGCCGAGATGGGCGGATCACGAGGTCAGGAGATCAAGACCATCCT
>NW_012115810.1:2660938-2720731 GCF_000951035.1 Colobus angolensis palliatus | reverse complement strand
ACCACCACGCCTGGCTTATTTTTTGTATTTTTAGTAGAGACGGGGTTTCACTGTGTTAGCCAGGATGGTCTCGATCTCCTGACCTCATGATCTGCCCATCTCGGCCTCCCAAAGTGCTGGGATTACAGGTCTGAACCACCGAGCCCGGCCCCTAAATTTATTTTTAAAGAGGCAGATTAAACATGTGCTTTTTTTTGCACCCAAACCAGTTGAAGTTATGACTAATTTAATCTCTTCATCACTTCTATCCCTGGTTGTTAGGTTCATAGGTCTATATTAATTACCTAGTTAAGGACTGTATGATTCCATTTAATCCGACACGGCAGGTAAAAGTGCACAGTGAATAAATGAAATTCATCAAAACATAAACCCAGTTCATGACAGGGCTTTGGCACATGCTAGCAAGTATTTCCTACAACACATATATTTTATTTTAAGGTGTTGAGGGATCAAGCATGAAGCTAAGATCTTCTAACATAAAAAAAGAATATGCTTACTATTTTCCTATATTTGGCCTCAAATGTCTAGGTA
Organism: Colobus angolensis palliatus; assembly: GCF_000951035.1. NCBI lineage: Eukaryota > Metazoa > Chordata > Mammalia > Primates > Cercopithecidae > Colobus > Colobus angolensis. Next base: position 2,720,200 of record NW_012115810.1, on the reverse strand, counting down.
GCTGCCAAGAACTGAAGAGAATCATCGAAGCATTTACACATCGGAGAAAAAGTGAGACAGTTAAGAAAACATATTTTCTGCAAGGTTAATTTGGTTTGAACTGAATTTTAAATACAGTTTTCAAATTACCCACCACTCTTAAACTGTTCTTATAAATACATACATCAGTCTTTTTTTTTCTGATCATTTTAAACTATGCATTACAAGCTAATAACTGAATCTGTCACCATGCACTTCTAAAACACTCACCCAGAATAGCCACCACAATGTCATCTTTGAGAATTTCAATGGAGCCTCTGGATAAGAAATAAAGTGCAGTGAGGACGTCCCCACAGTGAACGAGGGTGTCTCCTGGAGGTGCATGGGTGGTCTTGAACTTCATTGCCAAAGCTCTAAGGCAACCTTTACTTGCCCCCCGAAAGGCTTTGCAGTTTTGCAGCAATGTCTGGTTGAGATGTAGACAAATGTCTGCTTGTAAACATTCTGGGAAGCCCTTTAGGACCTGAAGAAAAAAAGAAAGAGTTTCATACTACCAGCCTTCTGGGTATCTCCGCCTGAAATACAGTCAATTTCTTGCTCACAGAACTGCAGGTGTAGTCATTGTCACGCAGGAGTTCCTACAACTCTTCTACCTCGCCTACCTCTTAATGAATACTTGGTTTGCTAAACATGTCAAAATTTTTAACTCAAATACTTGTTCTCTGAATTAACTGCAGGCATTCAGACTCAATACAAATGCTGTCTCATTAAAATATAATGCCTACAACTTTTCACACTGCTTCTCTTTCCCTGTATTATGTTATGTGGCATACTGTGCACAGATATAACGCAATGTGACAATTAATAAGACATAACTAATGAAAGGTGGTACAACTAGAAAGACAATCAACCTTTTGAAAGAATCTCAAGTCAATTTAGGTTGCTATTTCTGGTATACATTTAAGTTATAATTAGTAAAAATGTTGACCCTGAAATAGCCATGGTATTTGTAAATGTCATATACCATAGTGTGCTATTAGTTTACAGTCTTTGAAATATTTATGTCTCATATGCACATTATTAATACTAAATATTTTGATAAGCACTGAAAATAGAGAAAAGCAAGGAGGATAGCAAAAACACTTTAAAAGTGTAGTCCAATATTCAGAAATGGAAATTGCACCAGAATTTTCAGTGCATACATAAGCTTCTAAAGTGCTACTGTTTTGACAACCTATTCAGGGGCTAATTTAAAACTTGTTGAACAGATTAAACAATATCTTGTGACAACTGCTACTCAATCTGAACTGAATAAAATTATTTGTTATTCTCATACAATTCTCAATATACAATGGTTCAAAGACATTCAACTCTTGCTTATCTGTGTCTTGCTATTTTGGGTGTCATACATAGATTTTCATTTTTATATTGATGTTCTGCTACCAGTACAAGCAGACTCATTTAAATATGCTTTGAGGTGGAGGAATGGGACATTATATAGTGCAATTTATAGTGCAATGATGCAATTTGGGCATTTCCTATCTTTTTGGATCAACCTTGGTATGCCCTCCAATATAGCTAAAAGTAGCCATGAATTGTTTGTAAGGCCAATGCATTTGGCTCACAGAGGAACTTCAAATTAAATCATATGAGAAAAAACATACAGTTATTACTATTGTTAAATATTCAAGTAAGCACAAGGCTCCTACTGTGTATAGGATCACTGTGTAATGCAAGTGGTCAGACTGTTATGTTATAAAGAGGATCAATAAGATACCTGAAGCGTAATAGTCATGATTTTCTGCTCTTGTTTTCTTCACTGTATGGAATCACTCACAGAAATGAATAGGGAGCATTTTAGATGAAAATTCATAGAACTGAATTCTGGTCATGGGTTTGCCCCAGGTTGACTCTTGTACAAGTCACTTCATCAATCTGTGTTTCTCTACTATAGAATCAGGATCTTTGCAATATTGAATTTAGCCATAATTTCAATAAACTACTCTTAAATAGTGTGTCAATTGTTAGACACAGCCCATCCAGCTCAGTGCTGCTATAGGAAATCAGGTTTTCATCCTGAAGAGTCTGTATTTCCTTGCTCAGGTCCAAAAAAAAATACGCCTCCCTTTGATAAGAGTTTCTGGGCACTCATCTGTAATCTCTCCCCTTAACTGTAGCTGTTGGGCTTGGTCTACATGACTGGACTCCTTCCAGGTTCCCTGCTTGATGGAAGACCTCTCCTACACGATAACTTGCCTAGTCTTTGCCTGTTTCTGCCTCCGGGTGCTGGAGGCCCTTCCTACTCTTTGTTGGAATCTTACATCAACTCAGCTTTTCACATGGAACCAGTTGTCTGGGTCACTGATCCCTTCTACCATTTAAACCACTTCATTGGACTCTTTGGCAAGTGATATAAAACTGGAGTTGAACTAAATTTGGACACAGCATGGTAAAATGCTAGCCACTTTGCTTTAGGGCCAGCATTTTAGAGTGTTGTGGCCAGATTTGGTTCAACTCCAGTTTGGGGGTTGTATAGAATAAAAATACCCTAGTTTATATGGCCTCTGCATATGAATTACTTCTCCTCTCTGAAGCCCACTGCTGTGGTCTCTGAGTAATTCTAAGTAACCCCATGCAGATAAAGATGTATAAAGCACTACACCAAGTAACAAATCAAATATATCCATCTGTCTTTTAAGATTCACCTGTAATAAAGTACATAAAGTCATTTTATATTTCACATGAGGAAGATACTGCTATGATTATAGTAGTTAGCATAAGAATACTGAGCCACTGAGACTGTAGCTGCTGTTTCTGGCATTTTCCCTTAAGTATCCTTAAGTAAAACTTGGTATAGAAGAAAAATTGTGTGTGTGTGTGTGTTTCTGTGTGTGTGCATGCACACACACATACATGTGTATTCAGGCATGCTTTGAGTTGGAAGAGAGAGAAGAGATAGAGATGAGATTCTCCATTTCCCCTCATGTGTTACATGAGCTATGGAATCAGACAGGCTTGATCCAAAGTTCTAGCTCCATCATTTACTAGTTTGACTTTTGTCAAATTACTTAACTTCTCTGAGAATCAGTTTCTCTTTTTGGGAAAATTAAATTAATAACATGTATTTCACAGAGTTGTGGCCACAATTTAAATAAGAATGTGTGTAAACCCTTCGATGCACAAAAGATTTTTAATAGACAATGTACTTTGGACTTCCTCTGTGTTTTTGGTCACAAATTTATTGTTCCTGAAAAAATTAGTATATTATTTTTAGTTAGGAATAGAAAACCAAAAATCTATTGTGTTTTCTCTTTGGTCTGCCTGATAGGGTATTCTCCACAAGTTTTGTGTACTATTGCCTCAGCAGAGTTTAAATGTTTTGTGCATTATTGCATAACCACTTTAAGAATTCTTTTTCCTTGCATCTCACTATAATTCTTGTTTCCTGTTTCTGGCTTGTTATATGTCCTGCAATACTTGAACTTAGGTTGTCACTGTGAGTAGCCCTAAATCCCTTTTGAAATTAGGTAGTTACTAAAATCAATGTACAGAAATGTTCTTGGAATTCCAGTAGTTTTAGAATCATCCACAGAGCTTTAAGGATGCTTCAGAAAGTTTTTTCTTATTAAATGTCCCCTGCCCCCAACATTCATTCTATTGGAAGTGACACCCATTGGAAAGGATAACATCAAGTTGGAGGTGCCATAGAGCTGCTGTTGTTACATGGAGAACATACACAGATGTTGGCATGAACTTGCCTAGGTTAAGGACTTCTCATATGATGCTAGCCCTTAACAGATTTTCTTAATTTTCTTAAGTTAGTCACATAGATCACTGAAGTAAAACTCAATAAAATTAAGAGTCAGTTGAATGTCTTATTAGTTCTATAGTTTTAATGTCCCAAATAAGTTAGCAGCTCTAGTATCTGGGTTCTGTCTAAGTAAAGGGATTTTAAAAGGGAGAATTAAGAGTGGGAGCAATAGTGGAATAGAGGTAGAAGATCATTGAAAAAAGTCTGAAATAAGAGGTAGGCTTAAGAAGATATTTATCCAGGGCACCCCTTTCCATTGGCCTCAGCTGTATTGCCTTCTTGGCTTCCAGTACATTGCACGTTTTTGTTTGTTTATTTTTAGGGTTGGTTCCCTTGCTGAACTCTCTGACATAGGACCTCTTCATTTATGACTCAGACGCTGACATTTTACCAGGCCTAGCAGATCTGGCTACAAAGAGTTGCTATGTCAATTGCACAAGTACAAACCAGGACGCATGCTGATTTGGTGATTGTTATATCTATTTCCATTATACTATATACAGCTTTCTTGACTGTCCAGCCTTGAAGCTTTGAAGGTCCATATCACCTTCCACTGTGCATTTGAAGCCATGGTTTTATTGAGGCAATCTAATTTTAAAGACCAAGAAACACCACCCAGAATCAGTTTCATGGCCTGCAGCTTGAAACAGAAGTTATCATTCTTTTAGCAAATACTTATTAAGTATCTGCTAGATATGGTTTGGATATTTGTCCCACCCATCTCAGGTTGAAATATTATCCGGAATGTCAAAGATGAAGTCTGCTGTGAGGTGTCTGGTCATGGGGGTGGATTCCTCATGGTTTGGTGCTGTCTTCACGATAGTGAGTGAGTTCTCATGAAATCTGGTTGTTTAAAAGTGTGCAGCACCTCCTTCCACTCTCTCTCGCTCCTGCTCCTGCCATGTAACATGTCTGCCCCCTTTTCAACTTCTGCCATGACCGTAAGTTCCTGAGGCCTCTGTAGGAGCTGAGCAGATGCTAGCACCATGCTTGTACAGCCTGCAGAAACATAAGCCAATTAAACTTTTCTTTATAAATTACCCAGTCTCAGGTATTTCTTTATAGCTATGCAAGAACAGCTGAATACACTGCTATATGCTAGGCACTATGCTAAGCATGGGAGCATAAGAATGAATTAAACATGTCTGAAAATATATCTGGACTTCAAGCCTTTTTCTACATGCCCAAATTAAAACAAAAAATTATAGGGATAACCTGAATTTCCCACACTCTACTTTCACATCAAGTTTGGACATTTATACTGTACATTTACAATACTAATGATTGTTCAAAGAAATTCTCAAGGTAAGAATTAATTTAAGGCAAATAAAAAGTTCTAATTTCATTTTTCAAATACTGGCCTGTATGGGGACAGATTTTAAACATTTCAAGTTCTAGAAAATTTTTTCAAGGCTGCTACAAATCCTTTATCTTTATTATGATACAAGGTCACTGGAATATTTCATAAATGAATTAACTTCCCTTGGCTTGAATTTATATGAATACAGCTCTTTAGGACTTTCAAAATCACATCATGACTTACAAATGAGAATTTGATCTTTTAAGTGAATATGAAATGCTTTCTGTGATTGTTAAATCAATCCTATAGTTAAGTACTTGAGGACCCCAAATTTAAAGCCATTCAAACACAACCCAACAACAACAAAACAAAATAGCGTTATTAAATCAGAGTAAAACTCATGAAAGAGATATCACAAAAAACAAAGAGAGAGCAAAAATGAAAGTAGTATTTCATACTAAACATCTATCAAATAAGACCAGACATTAATTCAGAAGTATTCAAATTTATGTAAAACTTCTCTAAAATGTACATATGCTGACACACACTTAATGACACACAATTATAATATTGTTAATATTTGTAATTAGGTAGTAAGTGAATTCAAATTTTCTTGAGCTGAGTAATGAATGCAAAAATCAATGTGTGCCAAAGTTAATATAAGCCTGAACTTCTGATTTGATGTATGTGCTTATCAAAATGACATGTCTTATTAACTTTTAATAAGTAATTCTTTAAATTTAAACTTCTAAACTTATACCAGTAAAATAATTATAGTATCTATTTTATATGTTGGAGTGCAAATGGAAAAGAAGTTTAGCTCAGGCCTATGACAAATTATAATTAAAGAAATATGTCCTAGGTTTCAGTCACTGGAGTCAGAAGGGAGAAACATCCTAATAAATGAAGTTGTTTTTCCTATATTTATATGTCACTATTCTGTCACCTTTCACAGAGAAAAGATAGATATTCATCTTCTTAATCAAATTTTACCTGGCTGCTGATAAAGATAGCCAAATGGATTTAAATACTCATAATGTATTGACAATAAACTATTACTCTTTCCTCAAATTAAAAGTACAAGATTCAATATTTACTGTTTCTAAGGCCAAGTTCCAAAACACTTATGGTGGCTATACTTTCTTGATTCTGTTTGGATAAGTGTCAGTAATTGAGCTGGTTCCTTTTTTTTTACATGCCAAAACAAGTCTCTCCAGGCTCCTTCCACAGGATTGTAAACTCCTGTATTTGCTTTCTGAAAAGAATCAAAATGTATTCTCTAATAGATATCCCATATCCAGATAGTGTGAGAAAGTTTATCTATGTTGTAATGAATGGTTTTTGATTTATTTCACTTGGTATAGTTGCAGAGGGGAGCATTCCCAAAGGCAGGCTGAATTAGGCACATTTAGGAAGTCTGAGTGTAGCAAATGACTCCTCTAAATAGCACATTAATCATATGGATGACTTTGGTGGCTGTGATAACTGACATTAGGAAATTTTCTAGGGAAATTCTCTGGGTCATTAAATATACTTAAATGTTGACAAATTAGGATTAATTAAAACACAAATTAACACTCCCTATGAAACACTAAACCTCAAGCATGATTATCAAATAGATGAGTAATATATTAAAAACTTAAATCTCTGTCCTAGTGTAAAGCTTTAATATTTTATAGCATTTCCTGATTCTGGTAAAATTATTGTTTTCAATGTGAGCATTCAGCTTCTAAAAAATCTTTAGCACTTGTAAGATACTAAACCCTGCTTTTTGGTGTTTGTAGAAGCTAACGTCCCAACTTAATGGATTCTGCAATTTCTAGGTCATTTAAGATCATTTTTTTCCTATGGGTTCGCCATTGAGAAATAGGAAACATACATATTTCCTGTTTGGCAATTACATGTTAAATACTCCATTTTAACCACTGACCATGATAGGTAGACTCTTATAGTTGTTTTTAATCTTACAAATATGTATTGCCTAGTTTGAAGCCCAAATTATTTCATCATCTAATTTCTTATTTCACTTTCATGTGGTTGATGAAAAAATAAGGAAATATTTTATTGCATAAAGCCATCACATAAGGCCAAATTGTTGTCAAAGCAGAGCATTATGGAATCCACAACTGTGGGAATATTTATAAGCATTGAGAGAATAAGCTAATTTTCTTCATGTGACTTTTCAACAATTGGCATATGATTTATATCCCTTAGGGAAAAAAATATGGGCAGAATAAAAACCTGTCACACACAGACAGAGATGACAATGTTGTAAATCCCAAACCAGTTTTGGTAATGGTAAAGAGTACTTGAAAAATGAAACAGAATTATCCTTCCTATTTCTCCTGCAACTCCATTTAACAGTGTGACTATGAGATGTTTCGTTGTTTTCAGATGGAAACTTAAACTTTATCCTGATCCAAATTAAGTCAAGGGTGGGTAGAAGTGTGGGCCAAGGATGGGTAGAAATGTGGGTGATGATGTGTGGGCAGAGGGGATTTATTGCTTTCATACACATGTCCTTGTTACCCAAGCTCTGGAGTCCTTCTATTAATTCTGCAGAAGGCTGACTTAAAAAGGGTGCCTCCGGATTTCTAAAATGAAGTCTCAGGGGAAAACTTGGAACCCATTAAAATTTCTAAGGGCAACAGGAGGGATCTGCATCCTGAGGAGCAGTTTCAGGACCTCTCCTCCTTGCCCCTGCTCATTTATTTGAGAGAGGTAGTCGGGGAAGGGATGAACAGAATATAACCATAGTGGATTCTGTTGGATGCTCTACAAATAGTTCTTCCCAAATGGATTGATTGTTGATGACCTTAGCTTGCCTACAAAATAAGGAAAAAGGAGGTACAATCTACCAGGTGATGAAAAGAATAATTTAAAAACCAACAGATACTTAAAATACCATCTAAAACTTGAATCAAGTTTTACGGTTTCAGAAACATTTATCATGTATCGTATTTTAGCATCAAATTTTTTATTGAATTGTCAACATTATGTGAGGAATATACATTGGCAATCACCCCAGTTTTCAAATTTGAAAGCAGAGGCAATGCATTAGGAATTTTATTTGTAGAAAAACTAAGACTCCAAACTTAATCCAGGGATTCTTCAACCATTTTGACTTATCATTACTGTCCATCAAATTGGATTTCTAAAGTTGATAACAGAATAGTGAGACATAAAATGTTTTCCATTCATCTAATTTTTTGGTTTTATAGAAAAGTAATAAAGGGTAGAAATCTAGCACAGATGATATTTTCACTTTTTACCAGTTGGGTATTTGTTTTTTGGGAATTTTAAGACTGGACAACAATTGTTTTTGAGGGAAAGCGGATGGCTGTATTAGCAGTTATCTAACTTTTTGTAAAATATTGGAAGCTTTCAAAATACTGGAAGTTCTCTTCCTCTATCTAACAAATTCCCCTCCTATAAAATGTATTGACTGTTACTTAGCACTCTGAATGTTCCAAATACCAATGTATCTACATACATTTCTGCTTCTACCACTTGAGTCATAAAACAGCTGTGTGTGTTTCAAACCTATTTATGCCAGCTGAACTTGTTAGTGGAATTACATAATTCAATCATATAATACATAAAAGAATAAAATTTTGTCTAAAGAAGGAAAGCAGTGTCTCCTCCCCCTGCCTATCCCAACTATGAAAATAAAGGTGAATGCTTCAGAAATCTTTTATGAAGGTGGATCATTAAGAAAAATGCAACCAGATTGATAGATTAGGTGTGGGATCTTAAATACCTGAAAAGTAGAAATTTTATAGTCACTAAACTCTGATTATAATCCAAGAAATAAGGAAAAACAATTAAAAAGTAACCATAAAAGAGGAGTACTTAGAAATTGAGAACAATATTCGATGATAATTTTTTGATAAAAAAGGAAACAATTTAGAAAACAATAAAAATGAGAATATTTCATTTTAATACCTGTAGAACCACAGAAAAACTTGTATTCGAAGAAATATGTATACTCTTTCTTTATATAAAAGAGTATACATTTTTTGTATGTATGCAAAGAAATATGTATACTCTTTCTTTATTTTTGATACCTTCATTATCAAAAATAAAGGCTCAGACAACAAAATAGTTTAATACAACCATTAAGAATAATAAAGTTATCAAAAAATAAGAAAGAGAGAATTAATGGAGGCAAATGCTGAAAATGAAAAGAATAGTAGCAAGCTAGCTTAAATACATCTAAAGGCTAATTCCTTGAATAAAATCAAATAGAATATATAAATCTTTCAAAGATCTGCTGAAGGAAAGAAGAGAGAGAGAAAAATATGCAAGTTCAGGAATAAGAAAAGCAGATGCATGCGCTGATTCAGAAAATATTAAATACCTTATAAGAGAAGCCTATGTGCAATTGTACAACTGTGGAAGCCTAGATAACATGCATGAACTCTTGATAAAATGTAAATTATTATATTGACTAAGGAAGAAGTAGAACAAATAATTACCAAGTAGAGTGGGAGAGGTGATTAAAGACCCACTATTAAAACAACCAGACGATTTTACAACTGATTTCTTTCTAACACTTAAAGAGCATATAACCATTAATGAATATCATTATAAAATAGAGGCAAAATACTAAACAGTTGACTCACCAATAATATCAACAATGTATCAAAAAATCTATAACCAGAAGTCCTACCCAGAGGAATTAGGTAAGAAAGAGAAATAAAAGGCATACAAATAATAAGTCAAACTATCTCTCTTTGCAGACGATATGACTCTGTATCTAGAAAACGCTATACACTCCACCAGAAGACTTCCAGATTTAATAAACAAAGTTAGTAAACTTTCAGAATACAAAATCAATGTACCAAAATCAGTAGCATTTCTATGCACCAGTAACACCCAAGTTTGGAGACAAATTAAGAATGCAATCTCATTTTCAATAGTCACATAAAGAATAAAATATCTAGGAATACAGCAGACCAAGGAGGTGAAAGCTATCTGCAGTGAGAATTACAAAATACTGCTGGAAGAAATGAGAGACGACACAAAAAAATTGAAAAAAACATTTCATGCTCATGGATGGGAAGTATAAATATTGTTAAAATGACCATATAGCCCAAAGCAATGTACAGATTCAATGCCATTCCTGTAAATGTACCAAAGTCACTTTTCACAGAATTAGACAAAATTATTCTAAAATCATATGAAACCAGAAATATGCCTGAATTGCCAAAGGAATTCAAGACAAAAAGAGCAAAGCTGGAGGCATCATACTACCCAACTTCAAACTATACTAGAAGGCTACAGTAACCAAAACAGTGTGGTACTGGTAGAAAAACAAACACAGACTAATGGAATAGGATAGAGAAACTAGAAATAAAGCCACACACATACAGCCACCTGATTTTCAACAAAGTTGACAATAATGAACAATGAAGAAAGGATTCCTTATTCAATAAGTGATGCTGGGATAACTGGGTGGCAATATGCAGAAGATTGAAACTGGACCTTTATGTTTCTCCATCAATAAAAATTAGCTCAAGATGGATTAAAGACTTAAATATAAGACCTAAAAACAATAAAAACTCTCGAACAAAGCCTATGAAATGACATTCCAGGCCATATTATTACCAATACCTTTTCAACCTTGGCAAAACATTTATTACTAAATCCCAAAGCAATTGCAACCAAAACCGAAATTGAAAAGTGGAACCTAATTAAATGAAAGACATTCTGCACAGCAAAAGAAACTATCAACAGAGTAAACAGACAACCTACAGAATGGGAGAAAATATTTGCACACTGTACATCTGATAAAGATCCAATATCCAGAATCTATAAGGAACTTATTAAGCAAACTAACAAGCAAAAAACAAAGAACTCCAATAAAAAGTGGGCAAAGGACACAAACAGATACTTCTCAAAAAAAGGCATACAAGTGGCCAAGAAACATATAAAAAAAGTTTATCATCAATAATTATCAGAGAAAAGCAAATCAAAACTCCAGTGAGATACCATCTCACACCAGCCAGAATGGCTATTATTAAAAAATCCAAAACCAATAGATATTGGTGAGGTTGTGGAGAAAAGTGAACACTTGTACACTGCTGGTGGAAAGTGTAAATTAGTTAAGTCACTATGGAAAGCAGTGTAGAGATTTCTCAAAGATCTTAAAAGAGAACTATTCCATTAACCCAGCAGTCCCACTCTTGGGCAAATACTCAAAGGAAATTAAATTATTCTACCAAAAGGACACATGCACTTGTATGTTTATTACAGAACTATTCAAAGTAGCAAAGACATGAAACCAACCAATACAAGATGCCTATCAAAGGTGGACTGGATATAGAAAATGTGGTACATATATGCAATGGAATACTATGCAACCATAAAAAAGAATGAAATTATGTCCTTTGCAGCAACAGGGATGCAGCTGGAAGCCATTATTCTAAACAAACTAACGCAGGAACAGGAAACTAAGTACTACATGTTCTCACTTATAAGTGGCAGCTAGACATTGAATACACATGGACATAAAGATGGGAACAATAGACATTGGGGACTGCTTGAGGAGGGAAGGTGAGAAGGAAGAGTGGTAAGAAAGGGTACCACTGGGCACTATGTTCACTACCTTGGGATCATTTGTACATCAAGCCTCAGTGACACACAATTTACCTATGTAACAAACCTGCATAGGTACCCCCAAACCTAAAATAAAAGTGGAAGAAAGAAAAAATTTAAAAAATTTTTTAAAAAATCTATGCTCAAGTAGGATGCATTTCATGAGTGCAAGGATATTTTAGTAGTATTCGTCTTGACCTCAATTTGACCTCACTATCACAATGAGGTCAAATTGAACCAAACCAAAAAGAAGTCTTTCAGAATTTGTTAAAGAAAAATAAATTGACCCAAAACTTGGTTACAGAAAAAACAAATTGAACCAAACAAAAAAATAATTATATCAGAATTTGCTAAAGTGGCTGGATAGAAGATAGTTTTATTCTTTATGATCTATAAGCAGGTAAAAATGGAAATGTATAATATATTTTATTTGATTCACTATGCTATATAAAATTAATAAAGATATTTAACAATAAAGGTAAAAATTTTTAAGAAGAAAATGATAAAATCTTATTGAATTGGATTTTGTTTTTTAAGATATAAACCAGTGACTCTCAACCTTGTCTACATATTAGATTTATAAAAATACTGACACAGACTTTAAGCAATTCTGATTTAATTGTTATAAAATATTTCAGATGATTTTAATGTGCAGCATGGGTGAGACTTAATATTTAAATACCAAAGTTATATTTAAATAAGAGTTAAAGTAGACCTACAATCCATTTTCTATATTTCCCAAGAAATAACAGGGAAGAAAAATGAACAGCTACTGACAAGCATTAGTGACCCGCTCCTGGCAAACACAGTAAGGGCATTTATTAGTGGAATAGTTCCCGTTTATGGAGTATTTTTAGCAGGATATATCTAAATAATCACCTATGATAGGCCAATCTTTCATTAATAGATTTAATAGAACATGACTTTCTGGAAAATGTCATATAAGCTGTGTAATGTCCAGAATGTAAAATGTAAATGTTTAATGACCAAAAAAGATTCTGTTTAAGTGTCGTGTAATAACATATATCATTTACAGTCCTACGTTAAATCTGAGCCAGAACTCATACTAATATTGTAAGGAAGATCTCTGTGCCTATGCTCATAATTCCTTAATTCATGAAATTATTAGTAAATCTTGATAGTGGTTATGATTTCTCACTCTTGGGAGCCATATTTAACAATCTGATCTTTGGGTTAATTCAAAAGCCTAACATGGAGTTAAGTTGTAACTGAATTTAAAATGTCATATATTTTTTATAGAAGAATAAATGCTCTCAAGTAGCCAGGAGAAATAAGCAAAATAAGATTAGTAAGTGTCGACCTATCTTATCAGATATTAAAATATGATATAAAGCTGCTAAACACAAACCATTTTTTTGTTTGTTTGTTTGTTTTTTTAGACGGAGTCTTGCCCTTGTCCCCCAGGCTGGAGTGCAATGGCACGATTTTGGCTCACTGCAACCTCCACCTCCTGGCTTCAAGATATTCTCCTGCCTCAACCTCCCAGGTAGCTGGGATTACAGGCATCCCCCACCAACCATGACCAGCTAATTTTTGTAGTTTTATTAAAGATGGGGTTTCACCATGTTGGCCAGGCTGGTCTCGAACTCCCGACCTCAGGTGATCCACCCACCTTGGCCTCCCAAAGTGCTGGAATTACAGGAGTGAGCCCCTGTGCCCAGCCAAACCATTCTTATACTACACTGAGTGGGCAAATAGAGCAGCCTTTAGAGTCTAGATATGTATCCTAATTATACCCAATGATGTAATGTGTAATGCAGGTGGTATTTTAATTAAATGAAAAAAGGAATGGTTTATTTAATAAATTCTACCATGACTATTTTCTATTGATGTGAAGAAAATAATTTACAAAAATAGATTTCAAACACATTGTGGAGTTCTCTTTCTAAACATATACCAAATCTTATAAAAAATTTAGGAAATTACTCATATAATCCAAATTTTATTAAGGTCTTTTTAAAACAGGAAAGGATCTATGAGCTATATAATAAAAATTGACCAATTAGACAATATTAAAAAAAAACAACAAAACTTTTGTATCCAAAATAGTCCTTAAATAAACCAACATATTGAAAAGATATTAGGATCAAATTACAATATGAAAAGCATTAATATCTACAAAGAGTTCTTATTAAATAAAATAATATAGAAAATATAATTGAAAATATGCAAAAAATGCTATGAATGGGCAATTCATAGAATAAAAAACCAAATAAGGTGTATGTATGTATATATGAATGAATGAAAAAGGTGCTTATATTTAACAGCAGCTCAGAAAATGTCATTAGAGTCAAAACAAACTTTCATATATCCATTAAACTGGCAAAAATTAAAAAGAACCATAACATCCAGTGCTAGTAAAGGGAAGGGGGAAAAGTACCAACATTGTTGATAGAAATGTAAATTGTTAAGCATTTTTGGAATGTAATCTTACAATAGCTATTAAAATTAAAATTACATATAATCTTTTACTCAAAAATCCCTTATCTGAGAATCTACCCATAAATATAAAAGTATAAATAAGGGAAATATATGTAAGTGGGTTTATTGCAGTATTGTTTGAAGTGGCATGAAATTGGAAATCAAACGAATGTCCAGCAATGTAGCCATTAGTATAAGAGAAAAAACTATTAGTATAATATGTAGTTATATATTATTATATTATGTATTATATAGTTATAGTATGTAAAATAAACTAGTATGGAAAGTATGTGCCATTAAAAGGAATAAATTAGTTGTATTAGCCAACTTGGAGGTATTTTCACAAGCTATTAAGTGAGAAACATGGACTGCACATAATTAAATGTTTTTATAGATTAAATTATGCAACTATATGTGTGTGTAAATATGTATATATATGTCTGTACACTTCCAAATATAAGTATAATTATATTAGCATATAAAAAGGTATGGAAGTTTACACACATAGGTAATAGATAATGGGATGAGTAAAGTATAAAAAATGCAACTTTAAAATGTTGCATTTAAAAGTCTCTCATAAAAAAGTAGAGATGTTGCAATTTTGTTTAAGTAAAATTTGTGTATATGAGAAGGCAAATAACTTTTTATCTAAGGAATGCAAGCCCCTTTAAATTATGAGGTCTATAGAGGCAATGACATGTGAGAGCAGTCACGTCTTACTCCCCACCTTAAGCTAAGTAATCCACCTGCTATCTGGACTCTAGACTGAGAGATCCACCAATTGATAGAAATTGACCTAACAACGCTATATGCTAGATACCATAAATCATGCCCTATAGTTTAACAATGTATAGCTAATCACTAACCAGTGCTATTTCTGTAAACCAATGAGAGTTCCTGACAAACAACTTTTCTAATTGCCCACTCTCCTGATTTGTCCCTTAAAAAATAGAAAAATAACAACAACAACAACAAGAAAATGAGCAAAACAAAACCAAAAAATATTTGAGCCTGTCCTTTGTTCTCTGGAGCATTTCCCAGTGTTTCCCAGCTGCAAGTCCTCAACGTTGGTCTAAATAAACTCTCTACATAAATTTTGCTTCAGTTTCTTTCTTTAGATTGACACATATCTATGAAATGTGCACCATCAGAGAAGATGCTTCCCAATTTAAAAACAAATTCTTATCAGGCTATGATAAGTCTGTAAGAGGAAAAAATGGACGTATATGATATGTCACAAGTATGGTTGCAAGGTGATGTTACATCGGGGTGTTGTCTCTAAGTGAAAAGATATAAAGTACTTTTTAATTACTGTAAAACAAATTTTTGTACTGTTTGATAATTTACAATGATTCTGTACCTTAATTTGAAAAAAGTTAGGTCTCCCTAATGTTTCCTTTAACTTTGCTTCGGTGATTGGTTAAGATATTTTTTCTCTTTAAGAACTGCCAATATAAAAGCCATAAGCGTAGGAGAACCAATCATTAATGTTTAATAACAATTTTTTCAAAAGATCTCAATTCTGTATGCTAAGATGGGTGAGAATGAAAGGAAAGGGAATAGAGCAAGGTGCAGATTTAAATTTCCATTGGATGTTATTCTCATATTTAGAAAACATGAGATACAAATGTTATGTAATCTAGTACCTTTTTTCATTCTGACCACTGTCTACATGCTTCCACTCTGCTTTTACTCCAAGAATGTCTCTGTCTATGATTACTCTAGGCCAGCCTATATATTTTTGTTTGTCTTTTAGAAGTCTGGCATGTAAAATTTTGCACCATGTAGCTGTTTTCTGTTTTGCACCATGTAGCCACACTGGGTGCAGTGGCTCACGCCTGTAATCCCAGCACTTTGGGAGTCTGAGGAGTGCAGATCACAAGGTCAGGAGTTCGAGACCAGCCTGGCCAATATGGTGAAACCCCATCTCTACTAAAAATACAAAAATTGGCTGGGCATGGTGGCAGGTGCCTGTAGTACCAGCTACTGGGGAGACTGAGACAGGAGAATCGCTTGAACCTGGGAGGCGGAGGTTGCAATGAGCTGAGATCTTACCATTGCACTCCAGCCTGGGCAACAGTGTAAGACTCCATCTCTTAAAAAAAGAATAGCTCATAGACAAAACAGATAAAATTATAGTTAGGCTCTGGGCTAAATCTGTATCTTGGAAAACACATTTTTCTAGC
The DNA here is from genome assembly GCF_000951035.1 of Colobus angolensis palliatus. Classification (NCBI taxonomy): domain Eukaryota; kingdom Metazoa; phylum Chordata; class Mammalia; order Primates; family Cercopithecidae; genus Colobus; species Colobus angolensis. Next base: position 2,703,882 of record NW_012115810.1, on the reverse strand, counting down.
ACTCACACCTTTCCGTTCACAGCACAGAATCAGATGATAGCTTGAGATTCACCTCTATGATCCAAGTAAAATAATTTAGCCTTTGTGGAGAGTGAGTCTTTGGCTTATTTTCCCACTATGGCCGGTTTTCCTAACCGCAGACATGTTTTAGCTTTGTGTGGGTTGCACAGCATACTGATCTAAGAAGATTAACAGAAGAGAGGGCAGAATGAATGACAGTATATATGGAAATGATTCAGCATAGCTCTGGAGTGTTAAAAATGCATCATCACAGGTGATGCCCCCCACCCCAACCCAATAAAGAAAGCTCTTATCAGATGGTCCCTAAGGTGAACGTAAAGTTCTACTGGGGGTGGCTCCCCTGGATAATAGGAGCCCAAGATGCAAAGTAAAGGAGATTTCTTTTTAGGTATATCTGGCATGAAACATGTAATGATTATGTATTTTTTCCATCCACGCTCATCCACATGGATTGCAATATGTCTAAACTGAGAAAAACAATTAAAATATATCTAAATTTCTTGAGCTATTGCTGCTTTAAGGCTATATGATAATTTGGTCTAAGATGAATTACATCTGAATGTTTTCACTTTTAAAAAAATGATTATGAAATATGACATATTGGGTGGACCATTTTCATATCCATTTATAACATCAATCCCAGTCCACTGGGTATGTCTTCTACTAAAGAAAATATTGGGCTTTTATTTTTGAAAAAAAATTGTGGATGCTTTGATTCCATTAGGTTTAAGAAATGCTGAGTTATTCTAGTATTTGAATGAAAAGAGAATTAAAATCATATTTCCAAAGAATGTGTTATAACTGAACTTTGATGATCTCTATTTTTTATTAATGGCTTAACCTGTGTTGATTATCAAATGATCTGAAACTGAATTGAGTTGAGTTATTCCTGTGCTCCTGACACTCCAGAGTTTTTTGAAACACATCATACCCTTCAGCATAAGAAATTCCACTCTACAGTTCTATTCAAATAGGAACATTATTTTAAGGATTTAAAAAACAATGTGAGACATCATTTCCACCTTCCAACTACTGTAAGAGTAAAATTATTAATAAATGGAGAAACTGAAGCATCAAAGTAGGTTCACCACCTCAGTGTAATGTTTCTGTAGACTTTTTATAATATGGAAAGCTCTAGGGCATACTGTCATTATTTTTCCTGACTTAAAATGGGCTAAAGGTCAGATCCTACCACTGAAGAACTCACTTTGCATAGAAGCACCATGATTACAACTGTAAGTAAGTCCTCCTTGATGATGGTTGGAGACCAGGATGAAGTGACCATCATCACTTGTGAAAGATGAACATGTACCATTTGTGACCTGAAAACATTAGATGCCTGTCTTAAGCTTGACATTGCTCATGTCAGGGGGCTCCAGATGCTGTTTTCTTGTTCTTTGTGATATTTTGAAGCACTGTAGGGTAAGTAGCCTTGGTGTAAAATAGGAAAGGCAAGTGAACTTTGCCTTTTAAAAGCACCTGCTATTAAGGAGCTGGCTACAGTAGGTGATCATGAGTGATAAATTTGTGTGTTCATAGTGGTAGACTTCTTGCCAGTGTGAAATTTTAGTACATTCCTAGTTTCTGTAGAGCCAGGCAATTCCTGTCAACTAATCTACACGCAGATGACAACATCTTTTTAAGTGCATTGTGCAAAACTATTACTTTAATTCAACTCTTAAATGGTAACTAGGTATTCATTTATAGAAAACCAAAAGGTGTGCCAGTCCTGTGGGTCATTATCATTTAAATGTATGTTTTGGTCAATCTTTATGTCCCCTTTTAAATGCATGAAGGATTATCTGGATATGAGGGCATCATATTTCTAAAATTTTATTACAGCTGTATGATACACATATCAGTCTAGGTCATGGACTGTATTTATCAACGTCAGTAGATTAAAAATCATTAGAAAAAAGTAAGGGAGAGGAAAGCAATACAGTGAAGGCAAGCCATGCTACTTTGCAAATTTTGCTTTTACATTTCTGATGGAGTATATTGTCACAAGGATTGTTTTCATTCGAGTTGCTGAATTGAACATAAATGAAAGAGTTCACCATTACACTTCACTATGGTGTATCAAAACACTCTGTGATCTTAATATAAAGGTCTGGCCCAGATGAAGTCTTTTAAATAAGTGTAGAGAATGATTGTAACACAGTTTTTGATGGAGTAGTGTTAGACTGTAGATGCAGAGATAAGCTCTGTGTTAGTAGTGGAGGCTACTCTGACAGATCACAGAGAAACTAAAAGTTGTGCAGGTAAAGAAAGTCAAATTTTTATTAAAATGTTCCTTGGAAATCACATCAGCTCCAAGCAATATAAATTTCTATTAAACAGTATACCATTCCTTTTTTTTTTTTTTTTTTTTTTTTGAGGCGGAGTCTCTCTCTGTCGCCCAGGCTGGAATGCAGTGGCGCGATCTCGGCTCACTGCAAGCTCCGCCTCCGGGTTCACGCCATTCTCCCGCCTCAGCCTCCCGAGTAGCTGGAACTACAGGGCCCGCCACCACGCCTGGCTAATTTTTTTTTTTTTGTATTTTTAGTAGAGACGGGGTTTCACCATGTTAGCCAGGATGGTCTTGATCTCCTGACCTCGTGATCCTCCCGCCTCGGCCTCCCAAAGTGCTGGGATTACAGGCGGGAGCCACGGCGCCCGGCCTACAACATTCTTTATTATTCTCTTTTCCACTTTTAACTGGCTTTGTTCATACGGTCCATTACAGGTCTATACTGTGTCACTCAAAATCTCACTATGATCCTAAGTTTTTTAAAGCCTATTAAGCTAACTCGAAAGCTCCAAAATCTCTCCCTGTCTTGAGCTACACTTCTATCTTGCACTTCCTCCTTTTTCAGGATTTATCTAGTCTCTGCTTGACCTAGGAAACTGAACAATGCAATGGAAGTATCATCAAGTTCCCTTCTAACCCTGCAAGCTAATACCTTCACCCTTTCTCTTTTCTTTCCTGCCTGTCTTTAAGAAAAACTTACCTATCCACCCAGATGAGAGTTTATAACTCTTCCTAGGCTCTTATTCCAACCACTTTCTATGTCTTTCTCTCAAAATTTCCTCCATTAATGTCCCAGGCTAAAAATATAAAAATAAAAAAAATAAAATAAAAGGAACTATTCCCTTTTCTTACTAAAAGAAATGAAAACTGTTTCTGGATTACCTGAGTACCTGAGTTGGGGGATGGGAAGCAGATAGGTTAGAATTGCCATCCTCAAGCAGAAAAGCTCCCACAATAACGGTTTTGCACATTTAGCATATTTGAGTTCTGGTGCTTTAAAAATATTGGAAAAAAACAAGTTTGATGAAATTGCAGAGAGGTTAAGTGACTTGTCCAAGAGTAGTGGCAGACTGAGAGTTAGTTTTTAGGTCTTCTGAATCTCTATTCTGCATTTTTTATATTATCTGGGCATTATTTGGTGGGGGCAGAGGTGCTATTTTCAGGTAAGGAGTAAATTTCCCATTAAATGCTCATACAGGCATTTATTTCACACAATTATAATATTAAATTTAGGAGTAGCCTCTGCCCTAAATAGTTTATTTCTCTTCATCCAGAAAAATATATGGACCATGGTCATTAGAGTCCTTCTTTGTGTGTGTGTGTGTGTGTGTGATGTGAGGCCACTTGATTCTACACTGACATGAAAGATGATTTTCATTACTGTGGTAGTGCTGTAACTAAAACAGTGTTAGGTAACCTCAGAAAGTCTCAGACAATATCAGAAGACAGCTTTGATTTGGAGAAATTCATTGAGATGCTATCAGTCCTACTCTGAAAAAAGTATCTCTTCACTCCTATTTAAAAATGTTGGAGGTAGAGGGAAGAGAGTTTTCCCTCTAAGAGAGTTAACTTGTGCACATCTTTCATATGATTTTTACTATTCCTAATATGAGATCACTCTCAAAAGAACATGATCTAGGCCAGGCGTGGTGACTCTCGCCTATAATCCCAGCACTTTGGGAGATCAAGGTGGCAGATCACTTGAGATCAGGAGTTCGAGACCATCCTGTCCAACATGGTGAAAGCCTATCTCTACCAAAAATACAAAAATTAGCCAGCTGTGGTGGCATGTGCCTGTTATCCCAGCTACTCAGGAGGCTGAGGCAGGAGAATTGCTTGAACCCAGGAGATAGAGGTTGCAGCAAGCCTAGACGGCACTGCTGCACCACAGCCTGGGCAATAGAGCAAGACTCTGCCTCAAAACAAAAACAAAAACAAAACAAAAAACTGTGATTCTTTCAGTGGCTTCATTATTCTGGCCCATTTCCTTTTGTACTCTGAACCATCTGGCTCAATTAAAAGGGAATCCATACTTGTTCCCACAGTGCTTTAAGTGTTGAAACATTCTGGCAATAGCTTTTACACAAAAAGCGAAAGATGCAGAGATTAAAGGATATGGCCATACTTTTTAGGTCAATTATTTCTTATTTTTTTGGTCTATCAAACAATCAAATGGTTTTGTTCATAAAAATAATTTTAGGTCAGTCAATACCATGTGATTGAGTATCTTGTACTTCATTTGGACATGGTTGAACAGTGAAAATGACCTGAAATGTTTCATGAGAAATTATATTTAAGGTTATACTTAAAATATCATGGAATGCTGATGCAAAATACAAGTTTAGTGTGCTTTTATGTGTGACAATACATAAATTTGAATGACTTTAAACTGCAATTAAATTATAATTTAGTTGACAATACATAGGGATTTTAAGTGTGGCTTTGGAGGTAAAAAAAATCCATTTTGATTTTTTTTAACCTCTCAATTGTCTAAGGGTATAGTTGTTTTTTCTCTAATCAACTTTGTTTCATAAGTAGTGCTTAACAAGGGGTAAGCATCTTCCATTTGCTGAGTGTTCAGTGTTATCTTGCAGTTCGCTTACTCACTTTGCAGTCACAAAATGAGAAATGTAGACACTGCACACAAACAAGAAGTCCGTGCAAAGTCAAGCTCTCAAAACCACATGCAAGACTCAGCGGCACATGGTTTAGAGCTCACACACTCCAGGACGATGTAATACAGGCATGCAGATGAGAGGAAAGAAAAGCACCTACATCATGAAAATAGAAGATAATGAAAGAGAATGACATTTTATTTATGACAATTATCTAATGCAAACCGTATACCCATAGCCTTTACCGGAGTTGGGATAGGGGCAGAGAAGTGAATTTTTATGGGAACTGGGAAATTGTATATAAATATTGTTAGAGGTCAAGTCGTTGTTAAAGTTAAGGATTTCTATTCTGTACTTGGCCTCTTCCAGGTTGTCTTCCCCAGTTTCTTGCTTTGTATTTCCTCAGCTACGTCATGCAGAAAAGATCAGAACTAACATTGGAAATCATTTAACAAGCTCTAAACCTGACAGATAACAAGGGTGTTCTCCACAATTTACACGAGAATTAAATTGGATATAAATACCTCCTGTTCTTACCGGTGGGTGTTGTGATTCCATTTATTAAGGTGTGAAGCAGACAGGAAAGAGATAAATCTTTCATAAGTACATTGTAAATAGGCAAGTGGTATATAAACCATATTCATAGGTAATAGAGTCAAACAATGAAAGGTAAATAGTTGTCACAAAATAGACTTTATCACAAAAAAAAGGTCACAAAACTAGAGTTACATGGAGGGGGGTAAAATAATTGTTTTGCTACTGTTTTTGAAATAATCTGGCAGTATGGAACAACAAAAAATGAGTGATGTGTTTTGATTAAAAATTCTTGACACTGCTTCAGCCAACCCAGCAGCAGAGAGTCCCCAAAAGATTTTGAATGCTGACACCTTTGTTAAACAATAACAGTGATGGAAATATAGAAAAGTGGTCAACATGTAGGTGCTCTTTCTTGTGAGATTAAAGTGTTCCTTTGGGGGATCAATTTACAAGTGAATTTTCCACAAGGAACTTTGGGATGATTAGAAATGACTCATGGGGTTTTGCGTGAAAAGTGCTCATTTGATTAGCTCTTCAAATTAACATTTTTGTCATGGCATATCCTTCTCAATCAAATACATCACACACAGCTATGATAAACTTATCCATATATAAATATTACTTTCAAATTGGGTAATATTTGCAGTGCTTTCTGCACCATTCCTGTTAATTTTGAACCTTTCTTTCTTCATTAGAGTATTACTGGTTAAACAGAAAGTACCATTTTAAATTGTACAGACTCACTTACACAAAAATTGTTTCATGCAATTGACATAATTAAATGTGAGTGCTTTTATTTTCTGAGAAATTCTTAGAAACAGGGTCCTTGCCCAGTGGAGGAGTAGCCATATGGGAAGCCACCATATTTTTATTCCTTTTTTTCTGGCGCTCTATGATACATCATCGAATTTGGATTTGCTGTATAATTTATTTAGCAACCAGCCTTTATAGCCAAAAAGAAAGTGGGCACTTCTCCTAATAATAAAGAGGTCTTTGGACCACATTAATATCATTAAAAGTGTTCATTAATATCATTAAAAGTTTTGAGCAGTGATACAGGAAGGGAGGTTATGACAGGTGATTGTTGATGTTGAATTTGCTTAAAAGGTGAAGGAAAAATGTGAAGGGATCCATATTTCTCTCTTGAAAGGAAAGATGCATTAAACCAGGTGTAAAAGGGCACAGCATAGATTGTTTAAAATATAGAAAAAAATATTCTTAAAAGTGTGAAACTTCCTATCAGAAAATGCTTATGTATACTTAAGCTCCCTGACCTCTCCTATAAGTTTTCAATTTCCTGTCTTTTAAAGTGTGTTAACCTGGGATTTCTGTTTGGGGGCATCATAATTATTACTGTTTACTTGCCAAACCTTATTGCAACTGGATCCAACTATTTTTGGGGGGTGTTGGCAATGAGGCCATGCAGTAAAAACCCAAGTCCCAGCTAAAGCAATGCTCTCTCTCACCAGAAGTGGGAACTCTACTACACACAGTTATATCAGTTTGCATCATGTTATAATGCCTTTGCCACACAGTATAACTAGATATAGCACCATGCAATGCCATGAATTGAGAATGAGAGACTATCTCCAGGGGAGAAAATACACATCTGAGAGAAGAAAACAAAAGCAAGGGGTTCAAAGCTGGTGATTCTGGCTTTTATTCCATTTTGGCTATCACTATAATGCCCGTGGCACTTTCATTTTGGAAAACAGACATACATACCATGTTCATGTCAATGCCATTGGTGTAAGTCCATGCATGCTGGAAATATTCTTCAAGACGTTGCCTCAGAGGGTTGGGGATTTGGTGAAAGCGAATGAATTCTTTTACTCGCAGCATCTGCATGTGGTACCTGGCAGTTCCCGAGTATAGTCTTTGGATAATTGCAGATACATTCCCAAAAATGCTTGCATACATTAGTGCTGGATTGGATAAAAAACAAAGTTACGGGGGAAACATAGGCATGTTATATATTGTTAGAGTATCAAGCATGAGGATTTTGATTATCTCAGTCTAGTGAGGATTTACCATTGGATTACGGGGAAAAAAAGAAGTTAAACTAAAACTGCTTTACATTTCATAATTTTAGTGATAAAGCTGGAGAGGGAAAGTATCCAAATTCATCATGGATTCTAAATGAAAGTGAAAACTCACATTGTTTATAATATCAGCTTGTGGCTGGGAGCATTGACTAGAGAGAAATGCATTTGAAATAAACCCTTTCATTTGAAAAAGAAGGCATGTCATGGCTCACCATAAATACATTTTCTTGAAAAAAATATGAGGCAAAAGTGTCTTTTAGGGATTTAAAAACCCTTTTTGAATTGGAGTTAACATATTAGTTTTAAATTGTGACTTATTTCTGTCTCTCAGCCTCAAATCTAACTTTGTAGAAGAAAAATCTATTATTAAATTTGAGATTATTTTGAATACATTAGGTTTGTTAAGGGATAACAAATTCTTTTAAGAAACCCATTTTCCTTGGAGTGTTAATTTGTATACAGTTTTTAATCTATTCCAATTCATTTTCATAGTATTTTTGCATAAGAAACATATCTCTGGCTTAGAAAAATTCACATAGCTTCATTTTTGTAGGGAAAAAATAGAATACATTTTTGTTCTTTCGTCTATGGGAAGAAACTGCTATGAGATCCCTTGCTATATAATCAGCATTTAGGAAGAATATCTGTATTGGTGCTTCTTCCACTAAATCTTCATGATTTAAAATAAGCTCTTTAAGCACTTTCTCTCTTTTTTATATTTGTATTCATTTCTAATAATCCTAAAAATAAATGCTATTCTCTGTACAGAAAGTCACATCATGATATAAAATCTGAATATTGATCTTTGGGTATCTATCAGAAACTGAGAGATATGGTAAAATATGTTTAAGTCACTGGAATAGCTATATACCAGGGTGGGAAAAACAGCAACAACAAAAGAGTTTGAAGTGTTTAATTAAAGTAAATTCAAACGACACATTTGTTTCCTCAAACAAATTTTACAAACAATTGCTTCTGTAAGCCACTTAATCATTTCCAAAGCAGGCTTTGGCCAGATTCTGGCCATCTTTTAAACTAGTATGTTTTCCTGGGCACTTGCTTGCTTTTCCATCTCACCTTGTTCGCTTATCTTATCATGCTTGGTTATCAAGATCCTTATGTACCATAGATATTCCAAGTAAGAGAATGTCCCAGGGAAAGTAGTGACCCCTTGTTTTTATCTATCTAAGGGGATGGAAGTTGGGGAGATGTGGTGGTTAATTTTATATCAACTTGACTGGGCTACAGTGTGCATGGATATTTGGTTACACAAATATTCTGGGTGTGTCTGTGAGGGGTTTGCAGAGGAGATTAGCATTTGGGTCAGTAAACAAGTAAAGCAGTTTGTCCTCCCCACTGTGGGTGAGCTACATCCAACTTATTGAAGCCCTGAATAGAAGAAAAAGGGGAAGTAAAGGAGAATGAACTCTCTGCTTGACTGTCTGAGCTGAATATCAGTCTTCTCCAGCCTTTGGACTTGCACTCGGACTCAGACTGAAACCACATCATTGGCTCTCCCTGGTCTAGACCCAGTTACTGAGTACAGATCTTGAGAATTTTCAGCCTCTACAACCATGTGAGCCAGTTTTGTCTAATAAATCTCTTTATATCTTTATCTATATTCAAACACATATGTCTTGCCAATATCTATCTTTTGGTTCTGCTTCTCTGGACATCCAGACTAATACAGGAGATCTCTAGTGAGGCTGAATTGGCATGTATAAGAGACATTAATCCTCTGTAAGGTAGAGCAGGTGTTTGAATTGTATCTTCTACATGAAGAAAAAGGTGGGCCTAAATTGTTTTTGAGTAAATGAATCATTCTTTAAATAGATAATTAACCATATTTGCCAGAAATTGATTCCTGTGATCCAAGGACATTCATGTGAAAAACACGCTTTACTTATTCCAAATGTAGTGGGGGAAACAATCACATGTGATGTTATGTTTCCAAAATACCTATCACGTGCTCAGGAAGTAGGTTTAATCAGAGGGCACGAAATCAATGCTATTTTTTTTTTTTTTTTACCTAAACCACACATGATCAAGAAACACATGTTTTACCTAAACAATTACATGATCAAGAAAGATAAGGAAAAAATCTTATTTATTAAATAGATTTTAGCAAATTAGATGTTATTTGGATGGTAGAGTTTTATCTCTACCATCAAAATTAACCAAAATGTTAGTTTAAGTCATAAACAAGCATTTCCCACTACCTGTCAAGATGAAAAAAAATCTAGATTATAAGTACGTAGTTGAACAGGTAAGTGACTAATTTATGGTCGGGCGCAGTGGCTCATGCCTGTAATCCCAGAACTTTGGGAGGCCAAGGCAGGTGGATCACCTGAGCTCAGGGGTTTGAACCCAGTCTGGGTAACATGGCAAAACCCCATCTCTACAAGTACAAACATTAGCCAGGTATCTTGCTGTGTGCCTGTAGTACCAACTATTCCGGAAGCTGAGGCGCGAGAATCGTTTGAACCGGGGAGGTGCATGTTGCAGTGAGCCTAAGATCGTGCCACTGCACTCCAGCCTGGGTGACAGAGTGAGACCCTATCTCAAAAACAAACAAACAAACAAAAAATCAAAAAAGACAAAAAATGACCTGAAATACCTATTTTTAGGAAATTCTGTTATTATGACTTTTTAAATTAAAATAAAGACATTAATCTTTTTCCTGTTTTTTAGGAAGGAAATGGAGCTAGAGGTTATAAGCTAGAGAGAAGAATAAAATACTTATATTCTGTACATATTTTTTAGTCGATGCCCAACTGGCAAAAATATCAATCAAAAGCAAGTTGACAGACTATGGATATCTAGGCATCTCTCCTTAACTCAATATTTTTAGTTTTATAAATAGGGAGTTCTTTTGTCATCCAAATGGTTTGCTTTAGTTTAGGTATTATAGAAATAAAACAGGTGTATCTTAAAACTTTCTTCAGCACACCACACCTTAATTCTGATATAGTAACCATACTAATACATTTGATTGGTCAGAAAATATTAGCTGAAACATGTTGACAAACAAATAAATACACCTGCATTCTTACTACATAAATTTAAACAATTCTGTAACTTAATAAAACAAATTTTATTGATATTTAATTTATATGTAATATGCATCTATTTTAAGTGTATAATTCAATTAGTTTTGACAAATATATACACCCCTGTAAACACAATCATGATATAGAACATTTGCTTCATCCTAAAAGTCTCCTTGTGTTCCTTGGCTGCTTTCAACCACTCACTTCAGACCTTAGACAACCACTGAGCTCCTTTATGTCATTACAGATTAGTTTGCATTTTCTAGGATTTTATATAAGTAGAATCATAATGTACATATTCATTATGTACATTTGTGACTGACTTCTTTTGTTCAACATGTTTTTGAGAATCATTCTGTTGTGTGTATCAGTAATTTGTTTTTTTTTTAATTGCTGAATTGATTTGCATCATATGGCTGTACCACAGTTTGTTTATCTCTTCTCCTGTTGATGGAAACCTTGCTGTTTCTAGTTTTTGGCTATTACGAATAAAACTGCCATGAACATTTGTATACAAGTCTTTGTGTGAGCATATATTTTCATTTCTTTTAAACACCTAAGAGTGGAATTGCTGAGTTGTGTGGTATGTTTAACTTTGTAAGAAACTGCCAGACTGTTTTTCAAAGTTGTATCATTTTACATTCTCACCAGCAATGTATGAAAATACTAGTTGTTCCATATCCTCTCCAGCATTTGGTTTTGTCAGTCTTTAATTTTAACCATTGTAGTGTATATGTGTAATATCTCATTAGGGTTTTAATTTTCATTTTCGTGATGATTAATAACATTTTTTTCATGTCTTTATTAGTCATTCATGTATATTTTGTGAATTGTCTTTTCAAATACTTTATCCATTTTTAAATTGAGTTGTCTTCTTATTATGGATTTGTAAGAATTATTGATATATTCTGGATATAAGTCCTTTTTTGATCTTGGTATTGAAAATATTTTCTTCAAGTACACCATTTGTTCATTCCTTTTCTTAATGGTGTTTTTTGAAGTGTAGAAGTTATTAATTTTGATGAAATCCAATTTATCAATTTTTATTGTATGATTCAGGGTTATTTTTGTTTGTTTCAGTTTTGGTAATGTGTATAATTCAAATAATTTTATCATTTGATCTAAATTGTCAAGTTTATTGTTCTTTATAATGTTCTTTTCTTATCCTTTTAATGTCCATAAGATTTGTGTTATTATCTTTCTTTCATACAGGACAGTAACTTATGTTCTCTCTTTTGGTCTAGTTGGAGGATTATCAGTTTTACTGATTTTAAAAATTACTTTCATTAACTTTCTCTCTTGTTTGTTTTCTATTTTTATTGCCTTCTGCTCTTCTATCTATTATTTCTTTTCTTCCAGTTGTATTAGGTTTTAATTTGCTTGCCTTTTACTAGCTTCTTAAAATACAAGCTTAGATTTTTGATTTTAGATCTCCTTTTAAAATAAAAACACTTAAAGCTATAGATTTATCTCTAAAAAATGCCTTAGGTGCCCTATACACGTTTTGATACATTTTGTTTTCATTTTCATTAAGTTAAAAATAGTTTGTAATTTTCCATGTGATTTCTTCTTTGAACTGTGAGTTATTTGGAACCTATTTCCAAACATCTGGGGACTTTCTAAACATCTATCAGTTTTTCTCCTACTCCTTGTCTCCTTGTCCTCTTCCTCCTTCTCCTCATCTTCTTGGTCCTTCTCCTCTTCCTTCTTTTATTGTTGATTTCTGGTTTCTCTATCATCAGACAAATACTTTGTATGATTTTAGCATTTTCAAATTTATTGAGGCTTGTTTTGTAGCCCAGCATGTGGCTTGTCTACTGGTAAATGTTCCATATATGCTAGTAAAGAGCATGTATTCTGCTGATATTCTATAATTATCAATATACCAAGTTTAGCTGATAGTATTCTTTAAGTTTTCTATATTTTTATTCATTTGATCTGTTTATTCTATAAAACACTGAAAGAGCAGTGTTAACATTGCCAACTATAATTATGAATTTGTCTTGTGAATTTGTCAATTTTTCCTTTCAGTTACATCAGTTTTTCCTTCATGTAATTTAAAGTTCTGTAATTGAGTACCTATACATTTAGGATTGCTATATTTATCTATTTTATCTTTGGCAATAGTACTTGTCCTAAAGTTAATACCACTACATTGTCTGAAGTTAATACTGTTCCTCAGATTTTCTTATGATTAGGATTTGTATGGACATTGTTTTTCATTTTTTTTTTACTCTTTATAAGTATGTTTTCTTTAGACAGCATATGGTTGAACCTTATTTTTAAAAATACTCTCTGATAATTTCTCCATTTCAACAAAAGCATTTAGATCGTTTATATTTAATGCAATTATTGATATATTTGGGTTTAAATATACTATCTTGCTATTTGTTTTCGGCGTTTCCCTTTTTTAGTTATTTCCTACAATATTTTACATGTGTTACTTTGTTATTATTCCATTTTGTTTTTCCTGTTGGCTTGTTAGCTATAGTTGTAGGATTTATAACATACATTTTAAATTGGTCAATATCTACTTTAAATAGCATAATATTTAAATGATGTCATAAATGATGTAGGAACTTTACAACAACATATATTTCTATTTCTTCTTCCCACTTTTTGATACTATCATTGTCATAATTTCTCCTTCTACATATGTTATAAAACCTGCACATTCATTGACATTATTTTTTGCTTTAAGGAGTCAATTATTTTTGAAGACATTTAGAAATAAGGAAAAAGTCTTTTTTTTTTTTAACTCACACATTTACCACTTCTAGTTTTTCATTCTTTTGTGTTGATCCAAATTTTCATCTAGTATAATTTTCCTTTCACTTGAAGAACTTTATCATTTCTTGTAGTCTGCTCATGAAGAATGATGTCAGGTTTTGTCATTTTTGAAGAGTAGTTTAATTAAATATAGATTCCTGTGTTGACAGATTTTGGTTTTCTTTCAGCAATATAAGATTTTTATTCCTTTGTCTTTGGCTTTCATCATTTCTAATAAGAAATCTATCGACATTATCTTTTTCCTTTGTATATGATGTGTCTTTTTTTCTCCAGCAGCATTTAATATTTGATTATGATGTGCACCAGTGTGTTTTACACATATTTAACCTGTTTGGGATTCACTGGACTTCTTGGATATGTGGTTTATAGTTTTCAGTAATTTTGGAAAAAATTCTACCATTATTTTTAAATTAAAAAATTTCTGCTGTTATTTAAAAAGAGAGTTTTTTTTTTTTTTTGCTTGCCTTCATCCTCTTTGTAGATTCTGGTTCCATTTTACTTGATTTTTTTTTTCTATTAAGAATTACATTTTTCTGTTTCTTATCTCTTAAATTTTAAATAGATATTGGGCACTATTATAGATTTAACTTTCTTCAATGCTTGTAAGTTTTTTTGTCTTAAAAAGAAGTTAGATGTTCTTGCAGGAGTTAAACCACTTGGGGATCAGTTGGGGATCAGTGTGTGCCTTTTGAAGCTTTCTGTTTAAGCTTTTTTTTTGGGACAGATTAGCCCTGGTACTACAGCACTATTTTTTTTTTTTTTTTTTCCTGAGATTTCTACCAAATACCCTGGATGTTCAATAAGGGTTTTCCATTCTGCTGGCTGAAATTTGAAAATCTCCCACATCTATGTGAGCTCTGGAAATTGTTTAGCTTATAGTGTTTCTGGTATTTCTTTGCCGGATTTTGGGGAGTTTTACCCCATGCATTTGTGACTTCATCAGAAGACTCAAAAGGATACCTATGTAGGTTTCTGGGGCTTTTCTTTTCCGTAACTACTTCTCCACTTGTCTGTCTTGCAAATTGCAGTACCTTAGCCTCCATGACCTCTGATCTTGTTTTCTTAACTCTGTAAGACTGCTGGGGTCTGCTTAGGTTATTTCTCCCTTCTCTGTTCACTGTGGTCCAGAAAGTGCCTCCAGACAAAAAGTCAAGAAAACATGTGGCCCATATTGTTTGCTTTCCTTCTTTCAGGGATCAAACTTCCCTGTTAATTTTCCAGTGCCTGAAAACAATTGTCTTATATATTTTGATCAGTTTTCTGTTTGTTTTTAATAGAAGGAGAGTAAGGTTTTAGTAACTCCATCATAACTGGAAGCAGAACTCCAGTAACTTTTTTTTAACATGCTACAAAAATAAGAAATTCTCCCAAACAAGATGTTTGTCAAGCAGGTCAGAAATGGAGTACATTTGCCTTTATTTTTCTGGCTTATGTGTTTTTTTAAATTAAATATATACATGTTATTTTAATATTTAAAATATAAAATTACGCTATATGTTATAAAACAGGTGTAAATATATGAGCATCACTTACATTTACAATTATTTAATGACTTCACAGTCTTCCTTTTTTATTTTGAGCTATACACACTTTTAAAATGTATTATCTGGTTACTGTAGTCTGTACATGGTCAGCAGTACAAAAACTGTCTTTGCAAACAGCAGCTTTACAAAATGCATGTAACAATCTATATGCATTAGATATTTACTATTTGCATTTAATGTTTTATTTTTAGTTTCCTTAAATTATATTGCTATAAGATAGAAGGCTGATTGCCTTGTTTTCTACAACTTGGCTTCAAATTTTTCTTTTAGAATAAAGATTAGAGTTAAACTCAGGATTCTGAGAAAGTTCAACCTGATAACCACAATAGTTGTAATTAGCACATACACAATTTTTTAATCACATTTTTTGTTATTCTATTTTTTCAGGCTGAAGTAAGGCCCCAAAAAGTCTGAGGAATATGAGCATAGATAAAACCATATCATTTTAGAATATAGTTAGATTGAACTGAGAATATCATGTGCAGATACACCTATATACATCAAATGGGTACATAAATTTCAGTATTCTTATTATTGCCAAATTTCAAGTCTTAATTTTACTCTTTTCTTTATTTATGAAATAAAAGGTCATGGTGTGGTTCTCCAGGAGTACCTGTAAAGTATTTCCTGCCTGCCATAAAGCTTTACATAATCCCATTTGGATTAAGGTGTATAGAACCAAGTCTTACATTCAAATAAATGATGGTATGTGGAATGTGGGTGTATGCTACTATAACTAATTTGATTAGAGTGTTTTCTTTTTTCTTAAAAGATACAATTCATCTGCAGAAAACATGTATCATTCTTAATATATTAACAGAAACAGTCTAGTGCTATATTAAAAAAGAAAAACAGGAAGGGAAGAAGAAAGGAAGGAAAGAAGGACAAAGGAAGAAAACTGCCTAAAATTCCCTGATTGAGGGAATGGAGATTAGGTGTAGAGCAAGTAAAGAACTGAGCTATCTTCAATTTAAAAAAATCCACATGATAAATAGCACTACGTATTTTACTTAATCCTCACAAGTAGTGTGGATTACTAAGTGGTGAACTGGCTAAACAAGTACATTTTTAAAAGTCTTTCTTAAAAATTCTAAGTTTCAAAATACAGGTTCTATTTTCTTAAAAAGATATTTCTACTATATACGTGTTTAATTAAGACCAAGTTTTTCCTTGTTTGATACCTATGCCACTAAAGCAGATGACCCCTATAAAGTGTTTACTAGCAGTTGTAATCACAAAATGGTTGGAACTGTGTTTGCTCTGTGTTCAGTCTCTCTGGAATACATATTTCTATTTTATTCTAGGAGATCCAACTTCCATTTCTTTCTGGGTACAATGCTACTTCTGTGTTTGCAGCCTAGACTTGGACTGAATTTGTAGAATGTCTTAATAGTTA
The DNA here is from genome assembly GCF_000951035.1 of Colobus angolensis palliatus. Lineage (NCBI taxonomy): Eukaryota > Metazoa > Chordata > Mammalia > Primates > Cercopithecidae > Colobus > Colobus angolensis. The sequence continues at coordinate 2,687,594 of NW_012115810.1, read as the reverse complement.
TTGAAATGTAATGTTATTTGCTTACACAAATGCTACTAAAATAAAAACTTATGAAAAGTACATTGGATATAAAGTAGACAATAAACGTGGTGAATTTATTTACATTTCATTAATAGGGATTTATCTAAGCACATTTTATTATCATGTTGACATTTAAAAATCAACTATCAGGATCTATTTTCAACTTTCTATGCATTCTAAAGATGATGTTCTTCTTGAATCTTTAGAAATAAACCATGCTTAAAATCCAAAATTTTCCTGATTAAAAACCCTCAACAAACTAGGCATTGAAAGATCATACTTCAAAATAATAAAAGCAATCTATTGCAAACCCACAGCCAATATCATGAATGGGAAAAAGCTGGAAGCATTCCCATTAAGCAGGAGCAACATAAGGATGCCTCTCACCACTCCTATTCGACATAGCACTGGAAGTCCTAGCTAGAACAAACAGGCAAGATAAAGAAATAAAAGGCCTCCAAATAGGAAAAGAAGAAGTCAAATTATCTCTCTTTGCTGATAATATTATTCTATTCCTATAAACAACCAAAAAGATCCTAGAAATGATAAATGTCTTCAGTAAATTTCAAGATTCAGAATCAATGTACAAAAATTAGTAGCATTTCCATGCACCAATAATGTTCCAAATCAAGAATGCAATCACATTTACAATAGTCAAAAAATAAAATAGCTAGGAATACATCTAACCAAGGAGGTGAAAGATGTCTACAAGGAGACCTACAAAACACTGCTGAAAGAAACCACAGATGACACAAACAAATGGACAAACATTCCATGCCCATGAATTGAAAGAGGCAATATTGTTAAAATGGCCATACTCCTCAAAGCAATTTATAGATTCAATGCTATTCCTATCAAACTACCAATGTCATTTTCCACAGAATTAGAAAAAAGAATTACTATGAAATTTATAGAAAGTGAAACAGAGCCTGAATAGCCAAAGCAATCCTAAACAAAAAGCACAAAGCTAGAAGCATCATATTACCCAACTTCAAACTATACTATAAGGCCACAGTAACCAAAACAGCATGGTACTGGTGCAAAAACAGACACATAGACCAACGGAATGGAATAGAAAACCCAGAAATAAAACTGCACAGCTAAAGTCATGTGATCTTCAACAAAGTTGACAAAAATAAGCAATGTATAAAGGACGCCCTATTCAATAAATGGTGCTGAGACAGCTGGCTAGCCATATGCAGAAGTGTTGAACTGGACCCCTATCTCTCACCATCTATAAAAATTAAATCAAGATGGATTTAAGATTGGAATGTAAGGCCTCAAACCGTAAGAATCCTAGAAGAAAACCTAGGAAATGCCATCGGATAACAGATGATGGTGAGGCTGTGGAGAAAATGGAATGCTTATATAAGGGAATATAAGCATTTATTATTGCTTGAGGGAAATACAGATTAGTCCAGCAACTGTGCAATGCAGTTTGGAGGTTTCTCAAACAACTTAAAACAGAATTATCATTCGACCTGTCAATTCCATTACTGGGTATACACCTGAAGAAAAATAAATCGTTCTACCAAAAAGACACATGTACTTAAACGTTCATTGCAGCCGTATTCACATTGAAGAAGAAATGGAATCAACCTAGATGCCCATCAACAGTAAACTGGATAAATAAAACGTAGTACATATACAATATGAACTATTATACAGCCATAAAAAAGAAAAAAAAAAGTATGTTCCTTGCAGCAACATGGATGCAGCTGTAGGCCATTATCCTAAGTGAATTAATATAGGAACAGAAAACCAAACACCACATGTTCTCACTTCTAAGTGGAGGCTAAGCATTATGTACACATGGATATAAAGATGAGAACAATACACATGTGGGACTAGTAGAGTGAGATAAAGGGACGGGGGCAATGACTGAAAAACTACCTATTGGCTACTATGAGCATGATCTGGGTGGATGGGAATCATTCATACCCCAAACTTCAGCATCACACAATATACCTATGTAACAAACCTGCACACATACTCTCTGAATCTAAAATAAAAGTTGAAATTATTTTTAAAAATATGATAAAAAAATGAAAATAAAAATCCATCATGCTTTTATGCTTTTGCTAATTGCTGCCTGGAAACAGCAAGTTCACCTTCAGTGGTTCCATGGTGTTATTAAAATATACATGTTAATATTAAAACATCTTTTAACAAAGCTTTTTTAATTCCAAAGAATATCTGTTATGAATGATGCTCATGACATTGACCAGTCACTTAGATCTTGACATGATGTCACAGGAAAAGAAATTTTTAGTCAATGACAGGGGAAAATTACATGTATATTATGTATAAATAGGTATGAGTATGTTGCATGCATCTATATTATATATGTATATATAATATATAATGTATTATATATTATATTATATATGTAATATATATAATATATACATATATGAGTATATAATATATACTAAAATATATACTAAAATATATAATATATACTATATATGTATATATACTATATATTACTATATAATATATAATATATGTATATATAGTATATATACACATACACATGCATATGAAAGATTAATTTACAGAATAATTGTTGTGATGATATACATGGTTAACATTTTTTATATCTATCTATCTATCTACCTATCACGTAGTGTAAATGAGAATTTCCCATTCTAATCTAGCCTCAGCTTGAAATAGAAAATAATCATTGGTAATAAATTACAGATACTGTTTTCATAGCAGTAACACTGGACTGCAAGTTTCAATTCCTGAAACCATGTTGCTCCAATTTTATGCCCATAGTTCCCTAAGGTTCAGAAAGACCATTTTGGTGTCTCCACTTCACAGAGAGAATCAGATTTGATGGCATACAGTCCCCATATATGTAATCCCATTATCTCGTCAATTTTCTGTAATTTTTTCTTTGCCTGACTCTAAATATTGTAGAAATATTAATTTCAAGGTATTATTCTATCCTAATAGACAACAGAAGAGAAAGCTACTTACAGCCAATCAACATGACACAAATTGAAAAGATTTTCTCCGAATTCGTGTTAGGAGACACATTCCCGAATCCTACACTGGTTAAACTGCTGAAGGTAAAATAAAGTGCTGTGACGTATTTGTCTTTAATGGATGGTCCAGAACTTGAGTCACTGTCATTGTAACGTTTCCCAATTTGTTGTCCTAAGGAATCCAACCATCCGATTTTGTCAGTCAGATAAGGCCTTTCTACATTCCCAATCGCATACCAAATGCAAGCCAGCCAGTGAGCAATCAGGGCAAAGATGCACATTAAGAGCATTAGAACAGCAGCGCCGTATTCTGAATATCGATCCAGTTTCCTGGCTACGCGCACAAGACGGAGGAGCCGGGCAGTCTTCAAAAGACCAATTAATGTTGTTGTCTGTAGAAACAAACGTACATAGTCAGAAACAGTTGGTAAACAAGTCAAAGTCCATTCATGTGAAGCAAAGTGGACAAAAACAGGTTAAGACAATATGGTAGCATTAAGGATGACTGTCTATTTAAATTCAGTATTAAACTTAGTTCTTTTTTTTTAAATATGATACCCGCTTTGGAAAATACTTCGAAAGTGCATGACACATTAATTCAGTATTGTGGCATGCAAGACCCACGTGGCAGAGAATCTGTCTTGTTTTATGTTCTAAGTGCCTTGCATAAGTCCTCAGTGACTCATTTATTCACCAACATAAATTCTAGTGTGTTACTGTGTGCCTACTAAGGTCACACACTGGGATTATAGTGTCAAACAAACAGACATGGTTACTCTCCTAATAGAGACAGTTATTTAATAGACAACGTGTCTAATCTAATGAAGAGAAAACAAGATCGTACTCTACTGAGGAGAGAGAGATTTTTAAAAAATAAATAATTAATTTCAGAGAGAGAAAAGTGACATGATGATGGTAAGCACAGAAATATGATAGAGGGTATTTGGAGGCGTAGATTGGGGTAGAAATGGCTTTAAAAATGAAGACCAAGAAGGGCCTTGCCGAGGAGCTGACATTTGAGTTGTAAAGGATCTGGATAATAAGGAGCCAGTCAAGCCCCTTCTTCCCGTAACTGTGGGAACACTTATTGGATGATCGCATGCATGAATTAGGCACTACATTTAAACGCATGTTTTTATTCCTAAACGTGCTAAATTGAGAAATTATTTCTTGATGTCCCAGTGCTATTATAATTGCATTTTGCTTTTGGCTATGATATGTGTAACTAATTGGGTGATTATTACTGACCAGGTATCTAATGATAGGATACTTCGATATAATAACAGGACACTTAACTGGTTGTTTGGACTTCAAATCTGATAAGTACCAATTACAAGCTCATTTCTTAGGTTTCCTAAATAATGTCAACTATAAGTACTATATAATTCACAGGGCATATAATTATTCCATAGTTACATGGTGTTTACCAATCAATTATTGAGTCATTTTGTCTGTTCATTGTTGCTGCTTATTTCCCAAAGCCCATCCAACTATGTTAAGAGCACTTATATCTTAATGGAAGAAATAGCACATGGAATAACTACCACACCCTATGTATTAATATTGATGATGACAAAGGAGCACTAAATATTAAAAAAATCTTCTTCATTAAAATGTTCTGGCTGGGTGTGGTGGCTTGTGCCTATAATCCCAGCACTTTGGCAGGCTGAAGCAGTAGGATCGCTTGAGCCCAGGTGTTTGAGACCAGCCTGGGCAATATAGTGAGACTCGGCCTCTACAAAAAATTTAAATAAAATAAAATAAAATAAATTAGCTGGGTATGGTGGTGGGTGCCTGTAGTCCCAGCTACTCTGGAGGCTGAGGTGGAGGATCACTTGAGCCCAGGAATTTAAGATTGCAGTGAGCTATTATTGTGCCATTGCACTCTAGCCTGGGCAACAGAGCAAGACCTTGTCTTTAAAAAAATGTTCTAATAAGTGTCTACAATTTCTTGTGATCACAAGGGAAAGGGGATCACTTAGTCTCTCCTGAATTATTCTCTGTTAGTATTGGAACCCTTTAAAGGTGAGAGGAGCTTGTGTAGTTGACATGTATTTAACGTAACTGGACTCTGGTCTCTGCTCATTTGGGGATGTTTAGAGAGATGAGTCTTCTCTGTCTCCAATACTGAGTTGTTTTTCAGAGTGGAATGAAGATGCTTGCTTTTTTTCTTCTTTATAGTTTCAAAAGTATATTTCTTCCCTATGAATGAATATAGGTTTTAAATTATTATTGGCTGGATCCCTGAGAGAAAAGCAAACTTTCTAATATATGTATTATTAATATTTAGCTTAGCAGTTATGTGCTAGGACTTTGGAACAGATAAACTTATGTTTGAAATCTGCCTCCATACCAGTGTGTCCCCTTGGACAAGTTATTCATTTAATCTTATACTTCAGTTTCTTCATCTGTGAATATAAATGATAAGGCCAACCTTCCAGAGTTATAGATAATACCCAATAAACAGGAACTCTGTGTTTCTATTTAAACATCCTTTACATTTTTCTTTCCATCTATAAGCAGGAACTCTACGTTGTGAAATGGGTTCAAAGAGCTTCCACCCTTTTTAAATGCAATACTTAGATATCTGGAATCACAAGTGGGGGCCTTTCCATACTGGCCTTGCAGCTCCCCTCGGGAAATGGCAGGGGCATTGAAACACAGGGACTTCATGTAGGCAAACTGACTGCTCAGATAGTAGGAGTCGCCCTGGTTCAACATTTCGCCGTTTCTACACAACTCAGCTTCCTATGTTTATTTTTCCTCTTAATTCTACGTTCTGTTTACTTATTGTGAGAAATCAGAAATATTTGAGAATTATTGTTAACATTTTCTTGTTTTTGGAGCAAAATTTCTTTCTGACCCTCAAAGTAAATGAAGTATAATAAAAATTCTCCAAATAATTGGTTAAATGAAGTGAAAAGCTTTAAAATAAATGAGCTGTTTTTATAACATGTTGTGATAATAAGCACTAATGACTCTGCTGGTTGAAAAGATGGTAGAGTAAAAATGATGTTATGATAAGAAAAGCAATGAAATCTGCTGTGCATGCAAGCTTCCTTTTTGCCTTCTTTCCAAAGAAATCTCTGATGATTCTTCTAGCATTCTATCAAAATGAAGTTAAAATCTATATGACAGTAAGTTCTCTAAGCAGATAAAACAATATAATGTACATGATAACATACAAGTGATCTCATTTCTGGAGAAAGAAAGTTTAAGATAAATGGGACATGTTGAAATCTCAACATGTATGACAGTATTCATGCTAAATAATTGCAGAAGTAATGAAAGAGCCACAAAGGAGGGGGAAGGGGAAGAAATTACTAAGTAGTAATTATATCTCTCAGTTGCATTGTAAGAACGAGTGAATATTGACTTCAAGAATGAAAGCTATTCTCTTGTAATTCTGTAACATGTACCAGAATAATTACATATGCTGGCTTGGCAATGTAACAGATGCCTTGCCTTACTTCTATTATTATCAAATTGTGGCTAACACACCTGGGCATTCGTTGTTAGCTACAGTTGTGTATAACACATCTTATAGATGATGCTTAGTATTGTAATAACTCTTTCCTGTTTATTATTTTAATATTGCTTTAAAAATTTAAGGTGTCTTTCCCCAGATTGCAGAATAGAAAGAAGTGATTGCACTAAAATCTAAGAGAGAGTAGACTTAATAATTATCAATCTTCTCCTGCCAATTTGTTCTAAACCCTTAGCCTCATTGTTTAGTTTAATGGGCCATCTTTATGTTACCTGCAAGTGAGAAACAGGACCAACAACTACCTTATTATGTTTTGCTAAGATCAGAATCTGAGTATAACTGTTTTCAGAATGCATAATTATCTCCCAGCACATCTAATTTCATGTAAAACCCAGACATTATGAAAATCTCAATTTTATTTTTGAAAATATAATAAATGCAACTATCCATAAATCTATTCACAACAATTGAAAACTAGAGATAAAAAACTATCTCTTAGATGGTATTCCTTGAACTTTTCACTGGTATTAGAAAAATGTTGTCTGTTTGTTAGTCTTGAAAGCAACTAAAAAGAGCATAAAAGCTCAGTAGATAGCAAAATGTGGTTATTGTTATAAAATACAAACACATAATGAAAATAAGATATAAAAAGAGGTGAGTCATTTTGCAGTACATTGAAGCAAGGCACTTCGTTTTCTAGTCCTGCCACTAAGTATAGCAAAGGGGACATAATGGACTCCTAACAAGTCAAGTTTTCACCCACCAGCACCCATGCTATCTCAGAACTCAACTCATTTATTGTGATTGAATGAATAATTTTCCAACTCTTTTTTCCAAAATGTCACAGTAAAGTCGGTCTATGTAAGATTTTTATTTTTAATGTATCTTGCCAATATTATTATTTTTAATCTAAAGTAACTCTTTTTCCAAAAATTCAATTATTCATTTTTCTGGGTGGCTGATTAATATCATTCAATCTCAAAACTTTAAAAACATATTCACATCCACTGTTTACTAAAGCCCTAGATAACTTCTTATATTGAGGTAGAAGTTAGTTTCCTTTATTATGTATATTAATTTTTCAACTAAACATTATTTAAATACATACATATATTCTAAACAATTGATGTTTTGTATGTATGCTAGATACTAGGTCCAGACTCAAGAAGACTGTGTGTTTTTTTTTTTTTTTTTGGTAGATATTTTACAATAAATCAGACAAAATTCTCTCTTCACGCCAGTGGAATTCTTTCTGAAGGCTTGAAATTAGAATAAGCAACTTCTTGTCAGTATTAAACAACTTTCTACTCAAGAATAAATTGTCTACAGTTAAACAAAGAGAGACTCACTAGTAAGAAAAAATCTTTTGTTCAAAAATATGTAAAAATTTTTGAAAAATAATTGTACCTTATTTTTTAGTAAACATTTTTAAGAATCTTATATTTAAAATACATTATTTCAGAGATATACTCTCTAAAACCTTTGCCTCTAAATGAGTGATACAATTATTCTTCTATACATGAAAATATGTAAGTATGTGATCTTTGGTTTCATATGCAGGTTTGATAGAATGAATGATCACTGAAGTTTTCTATTTAATCCATCATTTGTCCTTTTTGTCAATAAATATTTGGGTGCAAGTGGGGAAATGTTAACACTAGACAAGTAATAAATGTCATTACTCCACACTCATATTTTGCTTTAGATTTCATTTCAGCTAATTCCTTCTAAGTTCTGGTATTTATATACAGCATTCAATTATTATTTGTCCAATAAATCTCAATAATATTGGAAACTAGTTTCTAGCCCTTTGTTCAGCTTAACTACATTATTGCAATATTTCTAAGGACGCATTCATTCACTAATACAATCAAAGACATATATTCTGAATGTGTCTAAAACTTTGGGGAATTACCTAGATTGTCATTTATTTATATCAAACCTCACAAATACTTCTAAAGTATGGCTTTTAAAGAGGACATTTTTACAGCTTTACTGGGAAATTCATTTCAATATTTAATAACCTTTATTATTGAGACACTTTTATTTTTGTTTTGTTTTACAATTAACATTTTATTTTTCTGCAGTTTGAACTCACTTTTGCTTTCTCTACAGTAGCAGACAACTGACCATCAAGTGATTCTAAACAGTAGTATGCAAATGTTACAACAAATAAATAACTAGGGATGTCATATTTTTTAAATGATAATTTGACTTGTCCTGAGAAATATTTTACCAAGAGTTATACTTTATGCCATCTCTAGCAAAATGTAGACAATCAATCACATACAAATGAACAAATGATCAACTAAAAGCAAAATAATTTTTCCATTGGGGATCTTATATCTCTTATACGTCATGCCATACATTTTTAGAGGCGTGATCAATAGCTCCAAATATAAGCCAATAGAAACTTCTGTCCAAACTCCCAAAAACTATCTAAGGAGACTTAGCAACTTTATGTATAGACATGTATATGTATATGTGTCTGCAAAATGTGATCTGTTCCTAAAAGTTGAACATGATTGTACTGGATGTTTGGAAGTAAACTAAAGATATCTATTATAAAAATCAAGTTCAGCTGTCAAAATGCTCAAAGATTGCATACAGATATCTGCGAAGATTTTCCTTGCATCCATTTCACAATTCATCTATCAGACTAATAAATCAAACATATTATTATGATCAGAATTCCTCTTTTCTATTGGAATTCTCCCTCAAAGAGCACAGTAGTTACTTAGGTTTCAAAGGCCTTTTTCACTTGTATTCAGGATTCAGAAAAAATAACCGTAAAGTGTGAAAGGAGAGGGGTCAATGAAGCAAATAATCAATTGCAAGAATCCTAATTTTCTGGGGAGTAAGAGGTTAATGAAGCATGTAATTGAGCAGAATTTTGTAGATTTCAGCTGTTAATATCTCTGAAATTAAGATTTGTCACAGATGAGCTAAATATGGGAAAATATGAGGCAGATAATCAAAAGTTAACTTTCTGGAGACTGAGCCAATAACATTGTTCCTTTGAACCAATGATACAGATAAAATTTGCCAATGATTGATGTAATGGGTGGTATGATGTTTGCTGATGCAGAAATTAGGAAATAGAGAATCTTTTTATTGTCTCTCTAGATGGCATCATCATCAGGAAGATATTAATGACAAAGGCAAGCCCAGTTATTGCCAGTATTTATTTTCTTCAACATGTTTTTTTTAACATTGTAGAAGATCCTCTAGTTATTGTAGGTGATTTGTAATTATATAAGAAAAAAATTAAATAGTTATTTAGAAAAATATGAACAATTGTGCCATGTCTTTTTTTTTTTTGAGATGGAGTCTCGCTCTGTCGCCCAGGCTGGAGTGCCGTGGCGCGTCTCGGCTCACTGCAAGCTCCGCCTTCCGGATTCACGCCATTCTCCTGCCTCAGCCTCCTGAGTAGCTGGGACTATAGGCACCTGCCACCACGCCCGGCTAATTTTTTTTGTATTTTTAATAGAGACAGGGTTTCACCATGTTCGCCAGGATGGTGTAGATCTCCTGACCTCGTGATCCGCCCGCCCCGGCCTCTCAAAGTGCTGGGATTACGGGTGTGAGCCACTGAGCCCGGCCGCGCCATGCCTTCTTTAGTAAAAATGTATATGCCAATATATCCTCTTAGCATTTATTAACACCTGTTACATAGATTAAATAACATAGATAAAATTTCGATTTTTTTCGAAGGGTTGAATGTAAAAAACATTAGTTTAACATTTAGGGAAATTGGCAATTGACATTGACAAAATTACATTTTCTAAGCTCATCTATGATGCTTTGATGGATAGAAAACATTTTAGGGCCAGGCACACTGGCTCACACCAGTAATTCCAGCACTTTGGGAGGCTGAGGCCAGCGGATCACTTGAGCTTGGAGTTCGAGATCAGCCTGGGCAACATAGTGAAACCCTCTCTACAAAAAATATGAAAATTAGCCGGGTATGGTGGCATCTGCCTGTGGTCCCAGCTCCTCAGTAGGCTGAGGCGGAGGATCACTTGAACCCGGAAGGCAGAGGCTGCATTGAGCTGAGATCACAATACTGCACTCCAGCTTGGCTGACAGGATGAGACCCTGTCTTAAAATTCAGCAATTAAATTATGACCGTTCTTATAATTTGTTGAAGATCACTCTTAATTTGTTTATGTGTGTACTTATGCATTTATTTATGTACTTATGCATTTATTGTGTAGAAATATTCATCTATGAACATATGAAAGCCCTCTCCTGGGATTCCTCTTTATTCCAGATATGGCTACTGGATCTTGTATATCTAAACAACAAAATCATCCCTGACACTTAAAAAAGTGTAGGTTTTAAGGCTTTATTTATGACCTGTCAAATATGTGTCTCCAGACCCTTAACAGATCCGCACAGAAAACTGACACATGGTTCTTATATAGAAGCTGATCCAAACCAATCTTTGCCATGATTATATCTAATATTTAATTTAATGGATCTCATTTCTCTTCTTATACTCACATATTATTTTTCTAGGTGCTCATGGGGTACTTTACTCGTCTACATGTCACCTATAGTTGAATAACCAATAGTCATCACAAACTTAAGCTGGCTAAAACAGGAATTTCTTCCCCATGACACACTTTTTCCCCGTAAGGTTTTTCCATCTGAATAATGCATTACCATTTATAATTTTGCTTCAGCAACCCTCCTGCCCTTCACCAAAGAAATGTTTCAATAAGAATAAACAAGCAACAAAAAATGTTTGCACCACCCTTAATTCTGCTTTTTCTCCTACTCTTCCATTCAATACTTAATCCATCAACAAGCCTTGGTGCTCACCTCCAAAATATATCCCACATTTATTTACTTTTCTTCATTTCTGTTGCTACCAAGCTGTTGTTTTGTCCTGCATCACCACATGTGGTATGAACTAGTTCCCTGCTCCTAGCCTGACTCTCCAGTCTGCAGTCTTCAAAATGTCCATCAGATAATATCATTCGTTTTCCAAAGACTCCACTGCAGCCAGAATAAATAAGAAATCCCACATATCTATGTGATTTGGTCCCTGTCTCTGCCATCTTAAACCTTAGCATTCCACCTCTTACTGTGTGGTTCAGCCTGGCAGTCACCAGCCATCTTTCTGTTCTGTTCCTCTACCATAACAAACTTGTAGCCCAAATGCCACATTTTCACTAGTGTTCTATTCTGTGTGAAATGTTCTCCACAGTGGTCTCCTGTGGATGGTTTCTTCCTGTCAAGTCTCAACTCAAATGGTCTCTCCTTATTGGCCTTTTGTAATTTCCAATTCAAATTAGCCATCCATCCAGGTCATTCTCTATCACATTCACCTGCTTTGTTATCATCACAGCATTTACTCTTTCCTGAAACTATTCTGCACTGTGTTTGTTGATTTGTTTATTAACTGTCTTTTGCCCTCTGCCATCCCCTACCCCTCTGCCTCAATCCTAGAATGTAAGTTTCTGGAGAACACAAACTTTGTTTGATTTACTTCTGAATCTCTAAACCTAGGATAGTGCCTGTCGCTTTGAAGGGTACCCAACAAAAATTTTTTGAATGAATAAAGTATTATATTAGTAACTAAGAGTAATGCAGAAAATAGGACTCAGTGCATCACTGAACAATTCTAGGTCTCAACAGTCCCGTCTGTAAAATGGGAATAATAGTACTTTAGCTTCCTAGGCAGAGGATTGAACTAGATGATTACCTATGGTTACTTCTAATTCTAAGATCTACATTGGCAGCAGTACTAGATTTTAATTTGGGGGTGACACTAACATTATGTCCAGAATTTTCAGGGCATTTTAAAACTCGGACTTTAAAATTTAAAAGATAGAACCTTCTTAAAATTTCTCCCATTATACTTTTAAGCTTATCTACAAAATCACTAGTGTTTGCTGTTGGTGAATGTATTTTAACTTTTGAAAGAATGAGTTTTTATTTTATTGTTCATCAACATAAGTTGATATGATATGTGTAATGATGTGAATTACCCATTATAAGAAACTCAAAGATACATATTAATAAATAAGTATTTCACTTATTTCACTCTCTTGTCTTTTAGTTAAAACCCAAAGTTAGGAGTAGCTAACATTAAAAGTTCAGCTAATTTAAGAACAGCTGATTTTTAAAAAGTATTTTGCTAAGTCACACGTATTATCTCATTAGAGTCTCAAATTAGAAAAAAAAAAAGCAAGGGGAGAAGGTAATATTATTATCATCCTTTTACAGATGAGGGAAGTCAGGTTGGGACTTTGTTTAAAATTGTAGAACCCAGGAAAAATGTATTGTTTCATTGCCCTGCTCTTAACTGACTCAGAGTTCTATCAGCATATTCTATAGGAGAGAGTTTATTTCTAACAAATGAATAGATTTAGAAATAAAATCTTTTGATTCCCCTTGGTCGAGGAGGATTATCTTGTTCTAAAACCTTCATTAGCTAGGAAGCAACCATCTGCCAAGAGGAGTTGGTCTCCTCTTTGTGGGAGAAAGGAGGAAGTTGGTGCAGGGCAGGGTTCTTATGTAGAAAAATACACGATTTAAAAAAATCCAACATATTGAGGTTATCTTTTTCAACCTATTCCCTTGGAACTACTTTTAAGCATTCTGAAAATTTTTCCATTATAGAATCCAGAAAGTTTATAAATGGTAAAAATAATGGAAATTAGATGAAAGGAACTGTAGGAAAACTTAACTTCTTTTGGATCAAAGAATCTTTTGAGGAGCTGATTAAAGTTCTGGACCTTCTATCCAGAAAATGCACAATATATACACTTCTCATATTTTCTTAGTTTCCAATTTTATTAGGTAATGGGATACAAAAAAAGTACTTTCCAAGCTGAATATTATTTAAGAAAATGCATTTTTGAATAAGACATTCCAGAAGGTGCCCTCTTTGCATAATTTGAAAAAACTCAGATCTCTGCTGTCTCAAACCTTAATAATGAGTTAAGAAAAACAGAAACATACTTAATATTTGACAGTTTTACACTCATGAAGTTAATAAGTAGAGATTTTAAATCCTGGGAATGTGATGTGTGCTATGGACCACTTGTTTCCAAGTTTAATTTGGTAGATAAAGAATGGAGAATCTTTTGCATCTCTTAGTAAAAAGAGAAAGAATTTGATTTGCAATGGCAAAATGGTTTCATTTCATTCTGTAGCATCCCCAATTGAAAATGAATTTTACCTGTGAGATACAAGAAGCTTGCAAAGCAACTATTCTTTTTGCAGTTAAAATAGATTCACTTTTATAATTGCAGTCTTTCAGAAAATAAGAATCTTAAGCAGTTCTTACCTCATCAGAACCTGATCCAAAAATCAGCAAGTCAAAAGGAATTGCTGCAACCATGTCAATCAGGAACCAGCCTTTGAAGTAGTGTATTGCTATTTTGGCGGGATCACTTACCACTTCTTCATTCTGATTTACATATGTTGTTCTGAAGTTTATTAAAATATCTATGATAAACATAATATCCACAATCAAGTCTACCACATTCAAAGGGCTACAAGAATAGCCACATTCTCGTCTTTTCTGTTCTTCTCTGTCATTGAGGAGGAAGGCTGCAGAGTAGGGAGTAAATATAGCAGTGTATATGACCAATAGCAGGATAAGCCAGTCCCAGACTGCCTTGAAAGGGCTGTAGTGCAATATCGTAAACTTGTTGATGCGTGGCGTCTGCAGTTTGTATTCAGGTAGGACATCTGCTCCTAAAGAGAGAACCTGAATGTGGACAAGAAAATCATATACTACATAAATATGCCATTTTTAATCTGGTAGGACTATAAAATATTAAGGGAACTAATTATACAGTAAAATTTATCAGAGAGAATTCATGTAATTTGGAAGTATTTATGAAACACACACATACATTAAATAAACCCATATAAACTTCTATTATACAGTGTATTTGGCTCAAGAAAATCACACTGGCATTTCTTGATAAATATGAATTTCACTGAAAAAATAATAAATATTGCCGCTGAGATACTGAGGAATGTTACTGTTTCCTTTGGAACATAGTACTTCTCAGATGTAAAAATACATGGCTGTTTTTAGAAAATCGCAAAGTCGGTTTTGATATATTAGTAATGCAGTTTTCAAATCTAGGAAAGGATTAGTTGTAATGAATAGAAGCAGTCTACTTGGATCCATGGTCACATTTAATTTACATATATTTAATTTGTAATTAAACCTTGATAAATTAAACCCAACTCATTCAGATTTTAATTAAGCAGAATTTCCCACCTGCAATCTGTTTTTAACATTAGGAGAAAAAAGGCAAATGAGATTAAAATTAACACAAAAGAGGCTTTTCCTTAAAAGGTTGAGAGAGCATTTGATATTTTGGGACAAACACACTTTCATTCCAACCCTTCCATCTCATTTAGAGAATTGCAAAAAGAAAATGCTACAAGGAGATGTTCAGAATATTGACCTGGAAATGCTGCAAGATGTTTAGACACCAAGTGGTACTTCACCTCCAAGATCTATTCTCCTTATAAGGCATCAGATAAACTAAAGCAGTTCACCTTTTAGAGTTTTAGTTTACCTGAAAAAAATGAAAGCTAGTTTTGTCTCTACCAAGTAGAAAAGTCCATGATTTAGTGATTTAAGAGTTTTAGAAACAAAAGTCAAAAGAAAAAGGTTACCTAGCTACCCAATAAATATAATTTATTGGGTAAAATGTAAGCCTTAATATATGGGTTTTAAAAAGCTGAAATTTTGTAATGGCTCCACAAATGGCATATAAAGTCTTTTAAGGCCGGGCACAGTGGCTCACGCCTGTAATCCCAGTACTTTGGGAGGCCGAGGTGCATGGATCACCTGAGGTCAAGAGTTCAAGACCCACCTGGCCAACATGGTGAAACCCCCGTCTCTATTAAAACACAAAAAAATTAGGTGGGCATGGTGGCATGTGTCTATAATCCCAGCTACTTGGGAAGCTGAGGCAGGAGAATTGCTTGAGCCTGGGAGGTGGAGGTTGTAGTGAGCCGAGATTGTGCCATTGCACTCCAGCCTGGGTGACAGAGCAAGACTTCGTCTCAAAAAAAAAAAAGTCATTTTAAAAGGGAAATGTGGGTTCTAATTTAATGCTATGAATATCTCACACATATACAATGGCTCTATTTCAAAGTTAACTTCACTGAGTACATGCAGTATATGACTTTCAAAAATCCAAATGAGAGTAATTAAATTATCTGTCATTTTAGAAGTACAGATTAATAGAACTCTGATCCTATTATGCTTAGTATAGAGAACCAGTGTGTGACATTTTGGTCTGTACAAAATTAATTATGTCATGTTCCTTTCTAAGAAAACAGAACTACTCAGTATATAGAAAGCAAAATATACAGCCTTATTTTGGCTTTCAGAGTCATTAAAGTTATTTAAAATATGGACCCATTCTATCTTTCTAGTCCTTTCTTCCATTAGATTCCTGTGTATCCAGGGCACTCCAGCAAAACAAGACTAAAATTTTTGAGCTGCTGAGATCTTTCCATATCCCTAAACTCACAAATCTCTTTCATAAAATAGGTATGCAGTCAATCAAAGAGGAAAAATAAGTCACTTTTAATGACAGGTATATTTGTGTGAGTTTGCTCACTGCTTAGGTGACAAACTTCTGATACTGACCTCCTGCATGGGGCAATTGCAATACCTCTTTCAGCAGAAGTATAAATTAGAATGCAAGCAGCAATCTTGGAACTGTGGCTGAAACTCTTTCCATCCCACATACGAACACCTTCATTTAACATTGAGATGACCACTGTGCTAAGAGCTGGAGATTGAAACATGGGGAAGACACTGTCCCTGAGATCTTGGAATTTATGGTCTGTTGGGAGACAGATGTGTGGGAAAACGGGAGTCCCCTTGAGGTCCACTTCACTCAGGTCCTGGGATTGGTGATGGTGCTGATGGAGGAGGTGGGTGGTCTTCACAGAGGATTTTTGGGAAAAGATGGCAGTTAAACTGAGACTGAATAGGAGTCAGAAAAGGATACAGCTAAGGGATGAGGAAGTTGGGAAGGGAAGGACATTACAAGCAGAGGGGACAGAATGAACAAGGGTAAGACAGCATAAAATCATGTGTTGTGTGTTGGGGAATTGTAAGCAGCCTTATATTTTGCTAAAGAATAAAATGCCAGGGAAGTAGGGTGGAGGATGGCCATGAAGAGGGCCAGTTCCAGGTTGCTGAAGGTCTAATGTGACAGGATAGGGATCTCAGGCTGTGTACTTTAGGTCAACCTTCTCATACAGGAATAACATACAGGCTCTTTTTGAAAAGGAAAGACAATTATTGCAGGATTTATATTATTCTTATTTACAATGTTAGATAAATATATTCAAAAATAAAACCAGATTAGAACTTCTTATGCTTGTACCTCTTAATATGACTTGTGGGTTAAATTGTGTACCCTAAAATAATACATTGAAGTCATAATTCCCAGTACTTATGAATGTGACTTTATTTGGAAAGAGGGCTTTTGTAGATATAAATCAAGTTAACATGAGGTCACAGTGGTTTGGGGTTGGCCTTAATTCAATAACTGATATCCCTATAAGAAGAGAGAAGTTTGGATACAGAGACACAAAGACACACAAGGAGAATGCCATGTGTTACGGGAGCAGATACAGTTGAAGCCAAGGAATGCTATGGATTGTCCATAGCCACCAGAACCTCAAATAGAGACAGGCACAGGATATGTTTTCCCTCAGAACCTCCAGAAGGAAACAACTTTGCCAACATCTTGATTTGAGACTTCTAGACCCCAAAATTGTGCGAAAATAAACTTCTGTTTTCTTAAGTACCTCAGCTTGTGGTAGTTTATTATGGTAGCCCTGAAAAAACTAATACAATGACAAAAATTGAAAACACTTGAAAATAAAATATCTATAAAACCAGTGAATTCAAACTCTCATTACTAACTCAACATTTTACATTTCTGTAGATCAAAAATGATTGAAATTTGGCTATTGTATATGGTTTAATCTAATAGACAAAACATTTTTCTCTATTATAATCTTAATGTCTTTTATGAAAAAGTATGTTGTCAGAATAGTATTACCAACTTCAAAGATTTAATGGCCTTATCAAGATAATCTAACCTAACTCTTAATGTGAACTCTGTTCCTATTAGGCTTCAAAAACCAATTTAAATAGTGTTACTTGAAAACTATACAAACGTTTTTCTTGACTTAAGTTTAGCTTTAGGGCATTATTGAGTTCTACATTAAGTGATTATCTAAACACATTATCTCTTAGTACTGGGAGTTCGTTTGTTATATTCCAGTATGCCCATTGATACAGAACCACTGCAATTTGGTATATTTAACATGGAGTGTGTTTTGACAATGCATTTGTAGAAACCGGTATGGTATCAAATGTTATGGTCCAGGTTCTTTTGACTTCTGCATCATTATGCATGTTTTATGTGATTGCTTAATTGTCTTATGACTTTTAATAGCCAAACAATTTCAGAAAGTTTATTTATATAGCAAGCATTAGCATGGTGAGGTAAATCCAAATGCAGTCATCGTTACTGTAGTCAGGTAGATGGCACTACTTTGTTATTAGGTAATCATCTTAATGATTCAGAAGATTCTTATATTTATTGTTTTACATTTTCACCAAGATATAGGAATTTTAAAGATTTTCCAGGAGAACTCGCAGCCTTCTGAGAACATTTCTTTCTATGGATATCAGTTTGAGAATTACTAAATATTATTAGGCAGAGGAATCAAGGTGGCCAAGTTCGGTTTTAGACAGATGCATCTGGTAATGGAATGGAGGAAAAATGAAAGAGGATCAAGACCAGATACTTCGAAATCAATTAGGACTTTGGTACTCCAGGAGGGAAATAATGGAAGCCTACACTAGGAACCAGGTGGCAGAGACTGAGAGGAGGGGATATATTTGAGAAATAAATACATCTCAGGGTATAAGGATGAAGAGTGGAGAAATATTTGTTTCTTTATGGTTCCAATAATAGCAAATCTTACTAGACCCAATCAAGTAATATAAATCTTTGAAGGCTCAACCATGTTTGGAATAAAGGAAAGAGCACTAGACCTTAAATTCTACTGTCTGGATTTGAAGTCCAGATATAATTGTTCTGATATGCCATTTAATCTCTAGATCTAGTTTTTTTTAAAAAAAAATCTGTGTAATGTAGATAGTAATCTTTGCAAAAACCACCTATCTATGCAGAGCTACCATAGTACATCAGATATTTTTTATATAAAATTAGTTGATAAAATGGGAAATGTTTACAGATGCATAAAACATTTTCATTATTGTTTTGAGTTCTAGGGTTATCTGTTGAAATCCTGCTTCAAACAAACCAACTCCATCCAAAATATTTAAAAACTGATTGGATATAGTTGAACATTGACTGAATATTGATAATGTTACAGAATTGTTTTAGTTATCTATTCCTTGTATCAAATCAAACCAAAACACAGTGACTTAATCATTTTGTTATTTATGATTCTATGGATCCAAAATTTAGGCAGGTCGTGGCTAGGCAATTTTTCTTCTCCGCAGAATGTCAACTGGGGTAATTCAGTGATATTTAGTTGGTGGGGGAGCTTGTGTGGAGAATCCAAGAAGGCTTCATTCACATGTCTAGTATTTTGATGAAGATAGTTGGAAGGCTGGGCTCACCCAGATGCTGGAATGGCTGGGTCTCTCTCTCTGGCTCTCTCTCTATATGTAGATAGATAGTTTGATCAATCAACAGATAAATAGATATGTTCTCTCCTATGGTCTCTTCAGCAGGGTAGTAAGATGTGTCGACTCAGCACTCCCAAAAGAAGTGGAAACTTCCAGGTTTCTTCAGGTCAAGGTCTGGAACTTCTATAGCCTCGCTTATGCCATATTCTATTAGGAAAAGCAGAAGCAGGCCATCCCAGATTCATGAAAGTAGAGGAATGGTCTCTACCTCTTGACAGGGAAATAATATGCATGTGGAAGGGAAGGAATCAATCAGTTATGGTCATCTTGGAGACAAACTATCACAGAAATTATTGACAATTATTGTTTGTAGATACAGAAATGATATTGTAGTTATGTGCTTTTAAAAATAGTTTTTACCTTTTCAGAATACAGTGTGAAATATGTATAAAGGAAATGTTATAATATTTGGGCTTTGCCTCAGAACAATCCAGAGCTGGGGGAGAGGAAGGAGAGGGAAGGTCTGAATGTTGGCTGTATATTGATTTTTATTGAAACTAGATGATGGATAGTTACTATTATCTCTATTTTTATGATAAACTTTAAATTTTCCAAAATAAACAGGTTAAGAATTCTAGAATCTTATTCAGAAATATCTAAGATAGTTAAGAATGGAATTTCCTGATTGAAAAAAAGAAATAGGTCTACAAACATCACAGAGGCTTACCTCTGTAAGAATTGAGTTGGTTCCTTATTAGGCAAATTTAGATTCCTGTTTACACAGCAGAATGTTTACTTTGCCTTCTGTATATCTAGTTCATATCATGTAGATCTGTGTTCAGCCATACAGACTGCACACAACCCCAATTTTGCCCAACCTTGAACTCTTTGACACCAAGCTTCTGTTAGGTTGGTGGCTGGGAAAATCACGTTCCAAGATAGTCAGACATGCTAACTGCAGAGGTCCACTGCTTTGAGTATACTTAGCTACATTACTCATCAAGTTAGATTAAAATACAGCCACATTTCAGAGACCCATCACCTTAGGTCTCTTACTGAAATACTTTTACTTTGCTAGAGTTACATATTAAAACTTCAAGCTTTCATTCTGGATTGAATATATAAGAAGTAAATTTTTGCATTTTTCTCACAAAACTGCTACTAAATAAAATGTTTACATTGTTTAATGTCATTTTAATAAATATTTGCATTACATATTTCTTTTAATATTCATTTCCAGGAAATGATTGGTCTCTCTTGAGGAATTTAAAAGTTCCCCCTCTCTCTCTTATTTTATTTCATTTGTATTTCACCTTGAATTCCAGGATACATGTATAGAATGTGCAGGTTTGTTACATAGGTATACATGTACCATGGTGGTTTGCTGCACCTATCAACCCATCATCTAGGTTTTAAGCCCCACATGCATTAGGTATTTGTCCTAATGCTCTCCCTCTCCTTGCCCCCCACACCTCGACTGGCCCCTGTGTGGGTGTGTGTTGTTCCCCTCCCTGTGCCCATGTGTTCTCATTTTTCAACTCCCACTTATAAGTGAGAACATGTGGTGTTTGGTTTTCTTTTGTTCCTGTGTTAGTTTGCTGAGAATGATGGCTTCCAGTATCATCTGTGTCCCTGCAAAGGATATGATCTCATTCTTTTTATGGCTGCATACTATTCCATGGTGTGTATGTGCTACATTGCCTTTATCCAGTCTATCACGATGGGGCATTTGGGTTGGTTCCAAGCCTTTGCTATTGTGAATAGTGCTGCAATAAACATACGTGTGCATGTGTCTTTATAGCAGAATGATTTATAATCCTTTGGGGATATACCCAGTAATGGGATTGCTGGGTCAAATGGTATTTCTGGTCCTAGATTCTTGAGGAATTGCCACACTGTCTTTCACAGTGGTTGAACTAATTTACACTCCCACCAACAGTGTAAAAGCATTCCTATTTCTCCACAGTCTCGCCAGCATCTTTGTTTCTTGATGTTTTAATAATTATCATTCTGACTGTCATGAGATGATATCTCACTGTGGTTTTAATTTGCATTTCTCTAATGATCGGTGATGATGAGTTTTTTGCATATGTTTGTTGGCCACATAAATGTGTTCTTTTGAGAATATCTGTTCATATCTTCACTCACTTTTTGATGGGGTTGCTTTTTTCTTGTAAATTTTAAGTTCCTTGTAGATTCTAGATATTAGACCTTTGTCAGATGGGTAGATTGGAGAAATTTTCTCCCATTCTGTAGGTTGCCTGTTCAGTCTGATGCTAGTTTCTTTTTCTGTGCAGAAGCTCTTTAGTTTAATTATATATATTTGTCAATTTTGGCTTTTGTTTTAATTGCTTCTGGTGCTTTAGTCATGAAGTCTAAGCCCAAGCCTATGTCCTAAATGGTATTGCCTAGGTTTTCTTCTAGAGTTTTTATAGTGTTGGTTTTTACATTTAAGTCTTTAATCCATTTTGAGTTAATTTTTATATAAGGTGTAAGGAAGGGGTCCAATTTCAGTTTTCCGCATATGGCTAGCCAGTTTTCCCAGCACTATTTATGAAATAGGGAATCCTTTTCTTATTGCTTTTGTCAGGTTTGTTGAATATCAGGTTGTTGTATATGTGTGGTGATATTTCTGAGGCCTCTGTTCTGTTCCATTGGTCTATACATCTGTTTTGGTACCAGTACCATGCTGTTTTGGTTACCATAGCCATGTAGTATAGTTTGAAGTCAGGTAGCATGATGCCTCCAGGTTTGTTATTTTTGCTTAGGATTGTCTTGGCTATACCAGCTCTTTTTTGGTTCCATATGAAATTTAAAGTGGATTTTTCTGTTTCTGTGAAGAAAGTCAGTGGTAGCTTGATAGCAATAGCATTGAATCTATAAATTACTTTGGACAGTATGACCATTTTCATGATATTGATTCTTCTCATTCATGAACATGGAATGTTTTTACATTTGTTTGTGTCCTCTCTTATTTCCTTGAGCAGTGGTTTATAATTCTCCTTGAAGAAGTCCTTCACATCCCTTGTAAGTTGTATTCCTAGGTATTTTATTCTCTTCATAGCAATTGTGAATGGAAGTTCATTCATGATTTGGCCCTCTGCTTGTCTATTGTTGGTGTATCGGAATGCTTGTGATTTTTGCACATTGATTTTGTATCCTGAGACTTTGCTGAAGTTGCTTATCAGCGTAAGAAGTGTTTGGGCTGAGAAGATGGGGTTTTTTAATATACAATCACATCATCTGCCAACAGAGACAATCTGACTTCCTCTCTTCCTATTTCTTTCTCTTGCCTGATTGTCCTGGTCAGAACTTCCAATACTATATTAAATAGGAGTGGTGAGAGAGGGTATTCTTGTCTTGTGTCAGTTTTGAAAGGGAATGTTTCCCGTATTTGCCTAGTCAGTATGATATTGGCTATGGGTTTATCATAAATAGCTCTTATTATTTTGAGATATGTTCCATCAATGTCTAGTTTATTGATAGTTTTTAACAGGAAGGGATGTCGAATTTTATCAAAGGCCTTCCCTGCATCTACTGAGATAATGATGTGATTTTTGTCATTGGTTCTGTTTATGTGATGGATTATGTTTATTGATTTGCATATGTTGAACCAGACTTGTGTCCCAGGGATGAAGCTGACTTGATCACGGTGGATAAACTTTTTGATGCACTGTTGGATTTGGTTTGCCAGTATTTTATAGAGGATTTCCACGTCGATGTTCATCAGGGATATTGGTCTGAAGTTTTCTCTTTTGTGTGTGTGTGTCTCTGCTGGGTTTTGGTATCAGGATGATTCTGGCCTCATAAAATGAGTTAGGGAGGAGTCCCTCTTTTTCTGTTGTTTGGAATAGTTTCAGAAGGAATGGTACCAGCTCCTCTTTGTCCCTCTGGTAGAATTCAGCTGTAAATCCATCTGGTCCTGGGCTTTTTTTGGTTGGTAGGCTATTAATTACTGTCTCAATTTCAGAACTTGTTATTAGTTTATTCAGTGATTTGATTTCTTACTGGTTTAGTCTTGGGAGGGTATATGTGTGTAGGAATTTATCCATTTCTTCTAGATTTTCTAGTTGATCTGCATAGAGGTGTTTATAGTATTCTCTGATGGTGGTTTGTATTTCTGTAGGGTCAGTGGTGACATCCCCTTTATCATTTTTTTATTGTGTCTATTTGATTCTTCTCTTTTCTTCTTTATTAGTCTAGCTAGTGGTCTATCTATTTTGTTAATCTTTTCAAAAAGCTGGCTCTTGAATTCATTGCTTTTTTGAGGGGTTTTTCATGTCTCTATCTCCTTCAGTTCTGTTCTTACTGTAGTTATTTCTTGTCTTCTGCTAGCTTTTGAATTTGTTTGCTCTTGCTTCTCTAGTTCTTTCAATTGTGATGTTAGGGTGTTGATTTGAGATCTTCCCAGCTTTCTGATGTGGGCATTTAGTGCTATAAATTTCCCTCTTAACACTGTTTTAGCTATGTCCCAGAGATTCTGGTATGTTGTCTCTTTGTTCTCATTGGTTTCAAAGAACTTGATTTCTGCCTTAATTTCTTTATTTACGCAGGAGTCATTCAAGAGCAGGTTGTTGAATTTCCATGTAGTTGTGTGGTTTTGAGTAATTTCTTAATCCTGAGTTCTAATTTGATTGGACTGTGGTTATATTTTATAATAATTTCCATAATACATAATGGAAATTATAATTTATACATTATACAAATTATAATTTATACATTCTTTATATAATTGCCATTCTTTTGCATTTGCTGAGGAGTGTTTTACTTGTAATTATGTGGTTGATATTAGAAAAAGTGCCATGTGGCGCTGAGAAGAATGTATATTCTACTGATTTGGGGTGGAGAGTTCTGTAGACATCTATTATGTCCCCTGATCCAGAGCTGAGTTCAGGTCCTAAATATCCTTGTTAATTTTTCTGTCTAATATTGTCTGTCTAATATTGAGAGTGGGGTGTTAAAGTCTCCCACTATTATCACGAGGGAGTCTAAGTCTCTTTGTAGGTCTCTAAGAACTTGTTTTATGAATCTGGGTGCTCCTGTATTGGGTGCATATATATTTAGGATAGTTAGGTCTTCTTGTTGCATTGATCCCTTTACCGTTATGTAATGGCCTTCTTTGTCTTTTTTGATCTTTGTTGGTTTAAAGTCTGTTTTATCAGAGACTAGGATTGCAAACCCCTGCTTTTTTTTCCCTTCCATTTGCTTGTTAAATATGCCTCCATCCTCTCTCTTTCCTTTTTAAATAAGACAATAGGTTATTTAATTAATGGTCTCTTTTTTTTTTCTTGCAGAAAACTGACTTTAGAATTACAGAATTATTATTTGTTTCCTTTAAATTGTTTGAATTGGTCAATTTCAATTTTAATGACCTAAATGCAAATGTATTTTTATAAGGACAACTCTATCTCTTTGAAAGTCACAAATAAGTTAAAATGAATCAAGACAGTTCTTTGGAGCCATTCTTTCTGAAAATGAAGCATTAGCACAGTAAATGTTTTAACAACATGAATAGGATTCTAAGAAGCCAATGACTAAAAAGGAAAAAGCTGATACACAGTCTTACATTTCCTTAAGAAAGTCAACTTCTCCCACATATTTGATAAATAACATACTTTACGAAGATAAAACATGATTAATTGAACTATTACAAGGATTTTCTTTTAAGAGAGAGAGAAAAAAATAAGGAATAAAAAAGGAATAAAAAAAGGGAAACTCCACGGCCTCCAGAAAGATTTATATTTTCTCTTTTCTCAAAGCACTAATTAATAGGCTGTAGAGTTTAATACAGCCTAAAATATAGTTTTCTTTACCAAATACAATTTTTCTTCATGCTAGAACACTGCTATTTGTTTAACCTCTAACAGTTAAGTGTTACATAAAACCAAAACCTTTATATGAAACAGCACTATTTATTCAATGAAGATCTCCTGTGAAAATTTTGTGTGAACACCAGGATTAATAACTACTCTTCACTTTCAAAAAGTGCAATAGGGAACGATTAAGCTTTCCAAAAGATTATACAGTACTTTTGGCAGCTGTTAAACTCCATGCTGAGGTGTTGGTTGAAGCTGCTCATCTGTTATTTATCCTTTACTCAGGACTTACACTTAACTAATAGGCTAGCTGTATTTTTATCTATCATAAAGAGCACTCATTAACAAAATAAATCAGATAGATTATATAGCATCGGGAAGGACTTAAACTCCCCAGGCTTTTTAGCATATGATTTGTGAAAAACAGTCAGACCTGAGTAATTATCACTGAAACCAGCAATCTCACTGATGATCACCTAGATATTCAAATTGTAAGATAGAAAAGAATCACACAATAAATCAAAGATGTCACATAGGAAGTCATTTTTAATTGAATAAAATATTAAAATTAGGTAGTAGAATCACTGCAGCATTCGGTATTTAAATGATTTTTCAAGGCTTAGATTAAAATAGATATTTGGCTGTGTGCGTGCGTGCGTGCATGTGGGTGCGTGTGTATGTGTTGGGTGCAGTAGGGATGATTCTATAATTGGAGTCATTTAGATTCAAGTTCAGCTCAATGTTTAGTGTTTTCTTTTGTATATTAGCTATATACGTTAATATGAAAAATACCAGCTTCATAAAATATGTATGAGTCTCAGAATGTGAGAGAAATAGGTTGAATGATATCTTAAACACTTACAATATTTACAAATTACTTCAAATATATGCATATTAAAAAATATAGTTTCTTCCAGAGCCATAAACTCAACTCCAAGCTACCCACCAGCAACATAATGACCCTTGGTTTTGTCTCCCAGCTACTTGTGGCCCCACCGTGCAGGTGATACCAGGTAGTCTCTAGTCTAATTCTTGTTTCCTTGCCTCTCTTCCCGTCTTACCTGTCTCTTGGAAACTCTACATGGATTCTTCCCTCCATTTTCTTTATCTTTGTCTTAGTTTCTTTCATTTAGAAGAAAAAGTAGAATTCAAGAGAAGGAACACTTAGCGTACTAGTTTACAAATGTTTCTCAAAAGCACAGATGACAGAGGAACCAGGTTAGAAATGGGAGAGGGAATTAGATGTTTGGCTGGGACGATGTGAGGTAGAGACACAGATGCCAACAGGAGGAGGTTTTTGGCAGGCAGTTAGAAGGTCTGAGCCTGGGCAACATAGTGAGATCTTGTTTCTACAAAAAATTCAAAACAATTAGTTGGGCGTGATGGCATGTGCCTGTGGTCTCAGGTACTCGGAAGTCTGAGCTGTGAGGATTGCTTGAGCCCAAGGAGGTAGAGGCTTCCGTGAGCCAAGATTGCACCACTGCATTCCAGTCTGGGCGACAAATGAGACACTGTTTCAAACACATAATAATAATAATAATAATAATAATAATAATGAAAAGGAGGTCTGGGATCGAGCTCTCATGCTGTTGGAGCTAGAGATTTTATCTTACAGAAGCAATGGCTGGAGAGGTCTGGGATCGAGCTCTCATGCTGT
>NW_012115810.1:2659741-2660393 GCF_000951035.1 Colobus angolensis palliatus | reverse complement strand
AAAAAAAAAAAAAAAAAAAAAAAAAGAGGCTATGCAAATGGAAGTATAGGAAATTCACAAGAGAAAAGATTATGATATAGACAGCTGTTGTGCACCAAAATTTGTTGTTCTCCATTCCTAAAGTAGAGTTATTGCTAGAATGTGTCTGTCTCGTGGAGAACTACAGTTCCCAGCTCCACTGGCAATCAGGTATGGCCATGGGTCTGATTAGTAGCACATCTTGACCAAAGTTTATGAAAAGCAGGTGGATCTTTTCTTGCTTTCCCTTCTTCCTTCTACCTCATGAAGTCAGAAGCTTCCAAGGACTTAGGTCTTTAAGTCTAATGGTACAGTGGAACCTCCAAATGTAGGAAAGCTGGGTCACCAAATTGAGAACTGATGTTAACAATGAATAGCATTATCAATGCGTAAAAGACCAATAAAGCCACATCTGTATCCTGCAAAATCATGTGAACCAGATCACAGGTTGGTTTGGTGGCCTTTGCAAGGAAGGGTGGGGTGAACAGCAGTAAAGAAACGCAAAGAGGCCGGGCGCGGTGGCTCACTCCTGTAATCCTAGCACTTTGGGAGGCCGAGGCGGGCAGATTAAGGTCAAGAGATTGAGACCATCCTGGCCAACATGGTGAAACCCCGTCTCTACTAAAAATACAAA